>NC_030855.1:6780507-6906543 GCF_000208745.1 Theobroma cacao | reverse complement strand
ATATTCTCTAAAAACTCGATATTTAACAATGATTGCTCACAGGAAAGGAAAGAAATTGATATGTAAGCCTTGCGGGGTTCCGGTTGGCATTCCGGATAATGAGTGTCAATCGGGACGTCGCGGCGATTGTCATGGGCTTGAGGGAGGTTCCGGGTCGTGACACAATTATACTTGTATTAAGTATAATAGGTATTTACATTTTTGAGATTAAAAAATACTTAATATGATTATGTGTTAAAGTCATAGAATATGAAATTAGAGGTTATATATTTTAAATGATATAAGTTATATATTTTTTTGTTTAAATAGATATAAGTTATATTTTAATATTAATATATGATTAATAAATATCCTACATATTAATATTATAATTATTACCCCATAGTATATAGTATTGTTTTACCTATGTAAACCTGTATCCTACATATAAATAGGTAAATATTAATAGGTTATAAATATTAATATATTTAATTTATTTGTAAACATTACTATTTACTATATACTTTTTAACATATTAAATAGGTTATATTTAATAATAATTATTATGCCTATATCTTACATATTAATACATTATATGAATAAGCTATAATATAAATATATTTAATTTATATATAAACATTGCTATATACTTATAATGGTTAAATAATTTGCTAGTTATCATTATTATATAAACACAACTTGTAATTTACAAAAATTATAACTTACAAAATTATTAAAGTTGCATTTATGCTTACATCAATAGAATATATTAAAGTATTGATATTAAGTGATAATAACTATTAACAACCTTTCATTTATATATACAAATAACAAAATAATAGAGATAATAACTATAACTTATAAGTTGTTTGAGATATTTATTTTTGATTATTCAAGTTGTTGTTTGAGATATTAGTTTTTAATTATTTAAATTTAAATTTTATTGTTTGTTTGGTTTTAGAAATTTAATTATTAGTGATTGTATGGATATTGTAAAACCCGACCCTATAAATACATGTCATGACATACATGCATTGAGTAGTATGTTATTACGCTAGAAAAGCACCTAAGAATAGACGAAACCTGATATTGTACCTAACGGTACACTTAAATTGATTTAACCTCGAACTAGTTCAAATAGGAATTGTAGGATGAAATTTAATATTTTATAGTCCAGGAATGACTAAAAAATGATTGTTCGGAGTTCGAGGGTTCATTTGAGGTAAAATTAGAAATTTTGATGTTCAAGGGCAAAATCGTCATTTTGCCACCTAAGATAATAATTTGATCATGGAGTGAAATTTTTGACCAAGATTAACTATTTGGAGTATAATTTAATGATAGGAAGTGAAAAAGTTTAATTCTGGTGATTTTTGGAGTGTAGGGGCAAAATCGTAATTTTGCCACCCACGGACAAAATTTGAGATTTTGAGAGAATTTAGATCAAATTTGACAAATTGGAGAATGGTATGAGTATAAGGGATGAAAAATATGTCTATGGGCAATTTTTCAATTTTTGGGGCAAAAATGTAATTTTTGACTTTTACGGGGGCAAAAGTGTAAATTTCAAAAATTACTCCACCGAGACTTTGGATGAGTCTGAGAATTTTATCTAAGCTATGAATATATGAGACAAGTGTATGGTGAAAATTTGGAAACAAATGGATGAAATTTTAAAAATGGGCCAATGGGAAAGTGACATGTGGCATTTTTTAATGAAATAATATTATTTTAATGAAAAGTCAGCCCATTTAAACCCAAATTTTGAGTGCTGGCCGGCCATAAGGAAGAACAAGAGAGGAAATAGAGAGGAAAGGAAGAAAAAAAGAAAAACCAAAGAGAAACAAGAAAATTCAAAGGGAAATTCGCGGTTTTCGACCGTTTACGCGTCTAACGGTAAGATTTTTCGATTTTAGCTTGATTTCTACCTTTCCTATGCCTTTATTTCCATTTAGCATGCTTGAGGAGAGAGATCAAAAAGTGATATCAAGGGCTGGACGAAATTCTAGGGGAGAGAAATTGAAATTTTTAGGTTTTGATTTTTAGTTAAATTGATAGTTTTAGTTAGTTAAATGTGTTTAGAAATTAAATTGGGCAAGAAATCATTAAATTTTCACAATACCCACTCTTGGCTGGATGCTCAATGCTGTACAATGATGATGAATTGATTTTATTCTAAGGGAAATGAAGAGAAAATGATGAAAAACGATTAAACGTGATAGAAAAACAAAGTAGAAAATTAACCGAGTTAATGTCCCATTTTTGGCCGAATTTTCCAAGGAAGGGAGTGAGCTGATTTTGTTGTTTTTAGAAGGTTATTGGCTGATATTTAATGGTTAGAAATGTTGGAGAGAGAATGGGATGATTTAGAGCTAAAATGGAGCGCGTTAGCAATTTATCGGGCAAAGTGCCAAAAATAGGTTAATACCGCGTTTAAGCCGTTTTAGGCTATTGCATTTCATACCATGCATTAGTATAGGATTTAAGTTAATTATATAGTGATTTAGCATCAATGTGATGAATTGTGTAAATTTTTGTAATGTGTCTAGGAGGAGAGCCTTCCGGAAAAGGCAAAGAAGTCGTACCCGACGAGTAGTGATCGGGGCGCTTAGAAAGCTTTTAGTTTGTACAAACGGTGAGTAAACTTATTATTATTGTAAATTATCTAGAGTTTATTTTAAATGCCCTTTATGTATTTTATGAAATGAGAACGAGATTAAAACGGGATTTTTGATGTTTTAGGAATAAATGTGACAAATAAAAATATATTGTATTGATTATGAAATTGAGTAATTGGAGGCTACAAATTGACTTGAAAAATATATATTTTCCTAGGAATGGCTTATGAGAAATGAGTATATGTGGCTATATTTTGTGAATGCATTGGGAAATTTATGTAAGTTGTTTTACTATGCAGGCTGGATAAATAAATAAAAGCCACGTTATACTGTCGAAATTTTATTAAAATTGGTAGGTTAGTCACTGCAGTGACGGGTTTTCGTGGACTGCCTATTAGAGGGGCACGGTAAACCCAGTTATATAGTTACTCCGGTTGTAGAGGCGAGGAGAGTAACTCCCGGGATAGTATTAGAGCTCACTTCACGTCGAACTCCCACGTGAATGTGTAACTAGGCCAACGCCAAGGGACGGCTGGTTTTAAAAATAAAAATGTGTTTCACGTGTTAATATTTTAACACCCTTGGCAGACTCGGTTAGATGCCTCGTCCAAGGTATCCCCGAGGATTAGTTTTGGCTTGAGTCTTGTTTTAATAAAAGACATAAGCCTTAACAACTATTTTGGTAAATTACAAATATTTTATGGTTTAAGAAATAAATTGAAAACATTATGAAATGGGTTGAAATTTGTTGTTTAAACTTGCCTCCATTTTACTCGCCTTTAGATATTTATGATAATGTCTGTTTACTCATTGGGATTACAAAATCTCACCCAACTCCTTTCCACCCATTTCAGGTTCAGTATAGACTGTAGATAGCTGATCTCATCGAGGACTACCATTGAATCTGCATTTTTCAAATCGTAGGTTCACAGTCCTCTTTACTTTTGTTTATTCGGGGGCCCTCTTGTTATTGTAAATTA
This sequence comes from Theobroma cacao, assembly GCF_000208745.1. Lineage (NCBI taxonomy): Eukaryota > Viridiplantae > Streptophyta > Magnoliopsida > Malvales > Malvaceae > Theobroma > Theobroma cacao. The sequence continues at coordinate 6,902,966 of NC_030855.1, read as the reverse complement.
AATTAAATATTTTGACTTACTGTATTTCAGTATGTATAAATTTATTTAGCTTTTACGCTATAAAAATTATTCACGTATAATTCTATAAATATTGTTTTATAAGGAAATAGAATATTTCCCTTAATATTTTTTTTATTTTCTTATTATATTCAAATAACCGTAATTTCGTTTTAAATGAAGATTTTAGACTTTTAAACTCATTTTGAATATGAATTATGTGTTTTGTACTTGTATATTATGTTTTAGCCAGTTTCGAAATTTTTGAGAAAAAAATGACCAAAATACCCCTATGTGGCGAAAATTTTATTTTGATTGTTTTTGATCTAAAATAGTATATATTCTCTAAAAACTCGATATTTAACAATGATTGCTCACAGGAAAGGAAGGAAACTGATATGTAAGCCTTGCGGGGTTCCGGTTGGCATTCCGGATAATGAGTGTCAATCGGGACGTCGCGGCGATTGTCATGGGCCTGAGGGAGGTTCCGGGTCGTGACAGATATGAAATATAATTTATTATTGTATATAGATACAAGTTCAGATAATTGGGTACCCATGAAGAGTTTAATAATTTTTTTTATATAATTGGATTTTTAAATGGGTTTGAGTAATTACCTGGTAGTGGGGTTCAAATAGTAAACTCTAAAAGTATTCTGGTAGTTATAGGGTTTAGATATCTTATTTATTAATAGGGTTAGAGTTCGGGTATCTCAAAATTAGTAGTATTCTATTAGCCACCCCTCATACAAAATCCTAATTTGTCACTAACTAGAACACATAAACAAGAACTTTTTTCTTCACAAATCAACAGTAGCATCGAATGAAAAAAAAAAAAGATCATGAGAACTAAAATTTAAGTAAAAAAATTGCACTCTAGATGCACAAATCTAATACTAAATAATCTAATTAACAAAGAATCACACAAACTACCATTAATACTTTAAGCACATCATAGAGAAAAAAGGGGCAAAAAGGCAAAAAGGTTCACTACTCATAGTAATAGAGTAGGCAAACGACTAATGGTAAAGAGAAGAAAAGCGACAAGGACGACTCATGGCAAAAAGAAGAGAAGCGATTGGAGTGAAGAAATTTTGGGAAAGAAAGTGAGTTAGCCACTTAGGGTTAGCGCGTTAGGTTAATATTGATTTTGGGTTTAGGGCATAATAACTAATAAATAATTGTCTATCAATAAATTACAAGGTGAATGGCTAGTAAAGATGCAAAAGACTGGAAGTGCTTCCTTATCTCACATGGGTTGAAGTCCCTACCTAGTTATTTAAATTCGAGACGAGTAGTAAAATGTTTACCCCATACCTAGCTATCCAAATTTGAGACGGGTCTATATCTAAATATATAGTACTCGAATTCTAATATACCTATTGCCATCCCTAAGCCTTGTAAACAAAATGATGAGAAAAACCTATTAAACAAAAGACTTTTATATTATGTCAAAGTACTTTAAGATCATAAAGAAAAAACTTTCTAACAACATGTTTGGTATGGGAAAGAGCTATCCCCAACTACTCTTTGCTCCCCTTATTTGGTCGGTAATTTGGGAAGGAATAATAATTCTTAAGTTTTACTTATTCCTCAAAATAAGTAAAAAGTAACTTTTAACTAAACTCAACTTGTCTTGGTATTAGCGATTCCATGTCTAATGGAATATCTTTCAAAATCATTAAGATGAAATTAACTCTCATAAGTTTAGAAAATTATAACCTTACTCATATAAAATCATTGTTTTCTCTTTTCCTCCGCTCCCTCATTCTCTTCTAACCGCATTGTTTTCTTCCATTGTTTCCAACGTTTCTAGTCACCACCATCTTTCTCTCATCTACCTTTTCAGCTACATTACCCTCATCCACCATCCCTTTTTCCAACTCCACTCGTGGTGATCAGGTACATGTTTGATGTAAAGAAAAATGAGTTGAACTGAATATGCTCAAGTGCCCTTTTCTTTTGTTCATTGTATGATGTTTTGGGCTTAGTTTACTGCTGTCTTATTTTTTGTTCTTTGTTTAATGTCTTGGCCTTAGTTTGCTGCTATATTATTTTTTGTTCTTTGTTTAACATCATGGGCTTGCAAATCTCTTAATTGAACTGACCAAATTATTAAAAGATACATAATATTATGTATAATGGGTAAAAACTTCTTCCTTGGTGAGTTTTTCTTAATAAAATATTACACATCAAAAATATTATTTAGAAGAAAATATTACCTAGATAAGTTTTCAAAAACCTGAATAAATTTCTCTTTCTTTTTTGTCTACACCAAGACTGAACTTTGCATCAAAATGGTATATACCAACGTATTATTTTGATAAAAGTAACACAATATATTATTTTGATGAAATAAATATTAATATAATAAAAGATATTTTTGTCTATTTATCATTTATTGGCTATTACTTTCTTATTTCAATATTATTTTTATCAATCAAATACTGTAATAAATTATAATAACAATTACTACCCTATTTCTTTTACTGTACTAAATTACATAATATTTATTTTATTTTAAAATAATTATTTTATTCAAATCTTATTTATTTTAAACCAAATATTACCTTGTTTGAAAAATACAAACTGAAAGAAGGTTTAATCCACGTCCCCAAAGCCCAGCCCCGTCATACCTTCTTCCACTGAAGTTTCCTTTTATTTAATTAAAAGACAGGAATTAGACAATATAAAGGTCAATCGAAACCTAAACTAAATATTCAAAACCTAAAACATCAGAAACTGAAAAAGAAGACAGGGGCTCCTTTTCTCTTCCAAACCTAGTGTTCGCCACGCTCGGGTCAGCCATGCGCCTCTCCCCTTCTTTTCTCCTACTCTTCCTCTTTATACCCTTTCTTGATAGTGAATAACTATACTGAATTAACTCTGTTTTCTGTAAATCTTTTTTGGCTAATTCAGTGTTGGGTTATTCTTTACCCAATTTGGTTATCTTTCAGTTAATTTGCTCATGCAAAAATCTGTTAACTTTGAGCAGGTTGGTCTGAAGAACTTGTTTGAGTGACTATCGATGGATCCGCAGCCAGAACCTGTTACCTATATCTGTGGAGGTATAACCTTTTCATCACTAAACACTAAATTTTGCCATGTCTTTGATTTTGACTCTTTTTCTTTTCTTGGGTGGGGGGGGGGGGGGGGGGTCTTTATGAAGACTGTGGACAAGAGAACACATTGAAGCATGGAGATGTGATACAATGCCGTGAGTGTGGTTACCGCATTCTTTACAAGAAGCGAACCCGAAGAAGTAAAGTTGCTTTCTCACTACCCTTTCCTTAATTTTACTTACTTCTTGAGGCCTTTTTTATGTATATTAATTTCTTGTATTTATTGTGTTTATTTGTGACGTGAAGAAGAATGTGTTTTAACACATGTTGAGATATAGAAAGAAGCCATCTTTTCAGCAAAATAGAGTAATAATAGCCGGGATCTCAAGATGATACCTAATTTAACTTAGGGACAATAATAGAAGTGAATGTGAGATGAGATTATGATTTTGATATTTGACAGAGTTGAAATCTTCAATGCAACTTGCTTGTTTGTCAGAATAAACAAGATTCTAGAAGAGAAACCTGGAAATCAACTCAGTTCAGTTACCTAATCTTGGTTTGAATATCAATTGTTGCGCTATTTAAATTGGCTTTCTGATGATATGGTTGATAAAATGCTGACTGTGCGGAACTTCATATTTACTGTTTGTTAAGTTACGAGGGTTTTGGCTTTGGGCCTTGCGTTGTTTTATTCTTTATGCTCGTTGTCTGTCTGAGGAGTGGGTGTGTTCTTTGGTTGGTTATGCTATTTCTTAGTTGGCTAATTTAATTTCTTTTTTAAAGGGAATTTGATGGTAGTTTGGTTTGCAGAAGAAGGTCTTAAGATTCAAAAATTTTTTGTTTGCTTTGATGCAGTGCTTAGGAAGTTGGGCTTATATTTATTTGTGCTTAAGGGTTTATTTTCTCTGGGGTTGGTGCTGCCAAACAAAGCATTTAGGCATTTGTGATTTTAAGCCATTTTTTCTTGCTTTCTTAGTTAATAATTTTCATCTTTTCAGAAAGAAATAAAGAAAAGAAAATTTGCTACAAGTTTGAACACCAATGCAGAAATTGAGGTTGCTCAAATCATGTGGTGTATTGTTTGTAGGACACATGTTAACTTTGACAGGGTAGACAACTAAAGAAGGTAGTTAGAATAGCGAGGGAGGAAAACTGCAAAATTTGAGGATCTGTAGCAATCATATTAAAAGTTAAAAAAAAAAAGATTTTGCAACTCTTATATGAAGTTTAATCAAATATCACCTCTCCTGAAAATAAACAATTATGTGTGTGTAAATATGTCCTCATATTACTTTGTCTTGAAGGAGTAAATCTTCTGTTGCAAACAACCAATAAATAGAGAAAAGTCAGGCTGGCATGTCAAACACTATTGGAATTGGGTAACTTTAAGAACTTAAAAAGATTATTAATTCTATGGTTTCATGTATGAAGGTTATATATGTTTTCTTTTATTTAGTTTATTGAGTTATATGTAGCAAGGTATCCTGTAGAGTTCCAATTTTAACAAGTCTGTGATTTATCAGTGGTGTACAAGCCTTAATGTGCATCTTTTAATGTTATTAGGTCTTTACTTTTGGTTTAAGAGTTGTTTGACGTTCAAGTTTGGTAGTTTTCTATATTTAATACGCAGTCATGACTCATAAATAAGTGTATGAACAGTTTCTGCAATTATGCTTTCTTTTGAGATTGGATGAAGCAACCCAAATCCTTAATGAGCATATTTCACCAATCGAGGATGAACCTGGATCATTTATATTCTTTCCTTTTGTTCTTTACGCTTTGGTACTATCACAATTCAACTAGCACAAATCAACCCTTGTCAATTTACAGTAATTATTCATTAAAACTTCATAAACTGTCCAAAACTCTGATTTTCTAATCTCAGTGTGGGTTGATTACACCAAGAATACAACTTTTGACACACATTGAGCTAAATTTATGTTTAGGGTTTTCAGGGTATGCCATCAACTTTCTTGTGAAAGTTCAAGATGTGATCCTTGGATGTTTGGCATCAGGCCCTTGATTCCCTAACCTTACCATATTTGTTCGCTTTTATTTTATTTTTTATTTTATGGATTTAAGTGTTGCTTCTAGATTTGTGAGCGTGATGTTTTAAATTTATGTTTTATGTTCACCATATTTGTTAGCTTTTATTTTATTTTATTTTTTGGATTTAAGTGTTGCTTCTAGAGTTGTGAGCATGATGTTTTAAATTTATGATTTATGTTCTAGCTGAAAGCTGATAATAGACCAACACTTTTTAGTTGGAGAAGATTTACTGTCTTAACTGCTTAGTGTGTGAAACATTTTTCAATGGAGTCCTTCCACATCTCAAAGGGAAATGCACTTGCTATTTCCTTGATTATTATGTAATCTTTCAACAATGCTGTTTTTATGGTCCAAAATGCTTGCAATTAATTTTAAAACTTTTGTTTACTGCAGTTGTTCAGTATGAAGCTCGCTAAATATGAAATTCAAAGAAGGGGGAGGGCATAAGCACTTATGTCAATGAGAAACAATATCAGAAGTGTTGATGCATTGTATATGGTTGATTGTATTATGCGGTTCAAGAAGATTTGTACATTATTGTCAATCAATGGTTGCTTGGGACCTGAGTGATGGCTGTTGATTTAGAACAACAAGAGTTCATACTTCTTATGGTCTGCTTATGTTCTGTTTTTAAGTGGTTTCATTTTGTTATAGGGGACTTAATCTTTTTTAATGTGTTAGCTTCATGTTATGCACCTTGTCTTGTTGATTTGTTAGCTCCATAATTTTAAAACAAGGATTAAACTTATGTGAGGCAATGCTTTCTTTTTTATTCTTTTTCCCCTTTAAAATGTCAAAGTGCCAACTCATAGATTAGATTTTGTATGTATCGTCACTAGCAAAATTCAATCAGAGAAAAAGTAATGATTCAGGATGCCTTTACGTAGGATTTTCTTCCTGGTATTTGCCAGGAGGCTGCTTTGAAGGCTTAGTTCCTCGTTTTCTCTTAAACTCAAAGGCTTTCCTTAAAATTAAGAGAATTTTGAGGTTGAAATATCAAATTTTGCTCCTCTTGTGCTTGCTCTTATGCAACAAATAAAGTTACTCATCTCGTAATGCTAGCAGTGCTACTGTATCCAAGTCTTTGATATGTGTTCAAGTATGAGGTTGAGACGTGTTGCTAAACAGAAAATCAGAAAACAAGTAAACAAAAAATTGCTAGGCAAGTTAGTACACCATCATGGTACGGCAAGTTGCCTAGCATCGGCCTCAATTGCCATCTGCAAGTTTAGAATCACTCTTGATTCTCATGTTCATCTTGTCTCGCATACCTTTTCACTACTAGAGTTTGTTGTTGTTCGTTTGATTTATTTTCATTTTTCTTACCTTTAACAGTTTTCATTATTGTCTCAGTACTTCTGTTTCTATCTACTTTGCTTTACCTATATAAAAGAGAAAGAAAAATGCAAAAAATGGTTGATATTGTAACTTCCATTGCATCTACTTGTGCCCAATGTGAGGTGGCTCCAATTTTAAGATGAGTTATGTGATAAGTACTAGGGGAACATTAAGAATCTAATAGAAAAAAATTGACAAGCTGAGTATTACAAGGGCGATGGTGCTACGTTCTATTAATAGGCCGAAAGGAAAAAGAAAGACATTGAAGAACATATTGACAAGTAGTTGACTAGAGTGGATATTCACATTTAAGAGGCGACCAAGCTCATCAATAAACATCAAGATTGTGTCCTAACCTCAAGACACGTTGGCTCCATCAGCTCTGGGAAGAAAGGGAGGCTTGATAGAGTTGGTTGTCGTGGTGCTTTAAAAAGAATAGAGCACTTCTGCCAAAGGTATGAGGTCTTTGAATCAAGAATTCCAGTTGTGATAGAGACGCTGAAAGCATTAAGAGAACCATATCAACTTGGTAGGTGTAAAAGGGGTCCTTTTGGAAAGGGAGAATAAGTATCGCAAACAAGTAAAAAGATGTAGCAAAGGCGACAGAGAGAAAGATTGGAATAGTTTTTGAAGTACTGAGTGTCGTAATAGTTGTAAATGAGTAGGTAAAGAATTAAAAAGAGAATTTAGAGAGAGGAGCTTTAGGTGAAAATATGTTGTTCTAGCTTTGGAAAAAGATCCTCCAAATAAATTATGAAGGCTTTATATATAGTGTCAGAAGTGACGGTTACTGAAGAATATGCTTTAATATATATAATGAATAACATTATTAAGAAAAACTTTAATGTGGATAACCGTTATTGTAACTTATTATGTGGATGTTAAAGTGGTGATTTTATTGCATATAATGAGTAACGATTAAAAACTCATTATGTGACCATTGAAGTAATAGATGTAATAAGACTTATTCTCGAGTCGAAGGTTAGATAGAAGAGGTATACGTGAAAACATACAAGAGAACAAGACAAGAGAAAAAGGTGTACATGGATAGGTACAAAGAACAACGTAAAGGTGAGAAGGAGAAACACTTGTACTTGAAAAGGTATAAGAGAATAAGGTAAAAGAGGGAGATACTTGCATGTCCTTAAGGAAAAAGTTAAGAAGAATACCTCTTAACTACCTCCATATTTGAGCCACTAAGTTAAACTTTTTGGAACATTCCAAGGTGAAGGTAACTCATGAATCCTATCACTTATTCCGAGTTGCTTTCATTGTTATCTGTATGAAATAGTTGTTCCAAGTGTGTTAGATGTTCTACATGAAGTAGTGCTCAACTTGCTCTAATTGTTCTGTGTGAAGTAGTGTTTCACTTGTTCTAGTTGTTCTATATTAAGTAGTGCTTCGCTTGTTCTAGCTATTTTACTTGAAATAGTAATTCATGTGTTCTAGTTGTTCTCATCATTCTCTGCATAGCATTACGTTGTAAAACATCTCTAAAGAGAATAGGTAAAAACCAAAATCAACTATCTATATTTTGCTTCCTACATAAGAATTTTTACTTAAAAATAATTTTTATTCATTAATTTAGGGAAAAGTTTTATTTTGTAGTGTGAAACATTGTACCTGTAATACTTCTATTGTAACACCTTAAGTGGTAATGCTTTATATAGCAACATCATAGATAGTTAATTTCTTAGGTGGTAACACTTTAAGCATTAACATGCTACTGTCTTGTGCAATACATGATGCTTATATCTTGCACAATATTTGATTGATTGTGTATTAATGTATTCTTCATATATAAAATAATATAAGATTTTTAAGATACAAATTGTAAAAGGAAAATTAATCTTTTTTATAAAAACCTTAATTCTATGAGCCTTATAAGTACAAGTTTACTCTAAACAATTTTATTTCATTCATATTCAAAGCAAAGCAAAATTCAAGGCAAAATAAAATTTAAAGCACAACTGGTTTCCTTTTGCAAATCTTTATGTGCAAGTAAGTTTTTCTTCCTTTGCTTATTTGTTTGTTTTGTAATTTCTTATTTGTATTTTTCTTACTTGTTGCCCTTACATGAATTTTTGTTTTTTTGTTTGAATATGAAACAAAAGTAATTCATGCTTGAGATAATTTTTTTTATTGAAACAAACTTATATATATATATAGACACACACACACACACACATAAACGATTTTTTTTTTTTTAAGAAGAACACTTCATTTTTTTATTTTAATACTGAGTAGTAACATGCAGGTAGGATTTTCTCTTTTATGCGTGGCAGAAGGGCCATGTGTTTTTTTTACTTTAGCACGCAACATAAGTGTCATGCGTTACTTGGCTTTTGGCACGCAGCGTAAGTGCTGCGAGCAATTTATTATTTTATATTGCGTAAAATTATCTTTTTGTTTTTTTTAGCTACTAAATCAATCATAATAATACAATTTATAATTTTGATAAGTTTTGTTGTTTTGTTTTTTTTAATATTATGCTAATTAAAATAAAAATATTATTATATATGTAAACTTATCTCCTTTTCCATGATCATGTTTGCAAGCTTCCTTTTTCATCTATCTTTATGCCTTGGGCACATTTCACTCTAAAGATCCACTATGGTGAACTTGGTAGGGTTACAGTAAGGAAAAAGACCACTGCACATAAAAAAAAGAATATTGCTTTTGAAGTTATTCTTCCTAAAAAGTTTTGAGTAGGAAAAATTAGTGAAGTTCTTCCTGTTCTTGAAAATTAAGAAGATAAAGTTATTAGTAAAAGAGGAGAAGATCGTTTTTGGAAAGAAGTTCGTGCTAGATTGGTTGACGAACATCCTTTTAAATTCGTTGGATATGATTGGAATTGTCTATGCTCAGAAGCTCCTTTTTATAAAAGAATTAGTATTCCAAGACGATCAATTTTGAAGTTCAGGTTTGAACGTGGTGAGTTTTCATTTTTGGTTACTAAATTTGGCTCAAATTCTCAATTTGTTCATAGTTGGGATGAATGGATAAATAAGGTATTGAAGAATCCTACTTATGATGAACTTCTCTCAACTACTAGAATACCTCCAAGCTCAACATTTGTAGAGAGAAAAGAATGGATGTATTACGTTCCATTCCCACAAGATTGAGCACTTTTTTTTTCTCATATTATGACTACAACATAGGGGAATTTAGCTTCACTTTGGAGGATGTGTGTATTCTCTTAAAAGTTCTTACATGGGAAAGAATGATTTTCACTTCATCAAGCTTTTTGAAGAAGAATAATGTATTTGAGAATTTTTTTCTTGATCTACTCAAGAGTTTGAGTAAAATTTCGAAGGTTGCACAATTCTCCAATTGAATATAGGTATTTTACAAGAAGTTCAACACTAAGGGAATTGAGCTTTGCCTTATTGAGTACAGAGATCATGAGTATAAGCTAGTGGCTTTGTATTAATTTTTTGGTTGGCACGACATAGACTTCCAAGGTGTCTAAATGATGGCATCTTTTCAGCAATCATTCCATTAGCAATAGAGATTGCCAAGGGGATCGGATCTTTATATAAAAGGCCAAGCTTATACCAACTCAAAACTACCGAATTAGCTAGGCATAACAAAATTTTACGTATGTGAATGCTTTCTTCATTTTGATGTGCTTATGAGTTCATAGTTCCCAATTGCCTTTTATAATTGAGATTGCTACTCTAGGTAGAGATAGAGACTTACTTTTGTCGAGGTATATTCTTCTTATAAAGTAGCATGCCAATTTGGGTTTTGACTAGCTAGCTTTGCCTGACCCTTCTTTACCTATAAGATCTTCTTCTTGTGTTTCTTCATTTTTTATGGCAAGACTTTAACTTCGTTTATATAAACATAAGAGTTGTGTTGTCCAAAGTTTTGATAGAGTTGATATTCACACTTCTAGATGGTTTGCTTATTGGAGAAAGTGTCTTGAAAAATGGAAATCTTTTGTTGTGCCAATAGCTAATCCTAAAGCTCGTCTCTACAACCCTCATTTTAGTAACATCAATGTATCCTTATGCTTGATTTCTTTTAAAAAGATGAAAAATGTAAATGAAGAAGAAGATGTTGCTCCTCATGATCCTACTCATCGAACAAATAAAAGACATGCATAGCAAAAAGTAAGTTTATCCTTTACTTCTTCTTCTATTTATTTTCCTTTTTTATTTCATTTCCTCATTTTGTTTTTTTTTAGAGAGAAACAATTGCAAAAGTAGAACTTAACTTAGTTGAAGAGGAAAAGACACTCGAAGTTAAGACTGAAAAGGAACCATGTGACTATAAACATAGTGATGAATCGGATGATAAGTTTATTAATGTTGATGAGGTTGAAGTTAAAGGTGTTGCTACTTTTTTTAGAACACCAAATATATTGACCGGCCTTTTTGATGATTTTATTGATTTAGATACTTTATTGCCTCTCATACTCAAAGTTCCAATATAAACTAGGTAAAAAAAAATTTAAGATGTCACTTCAATTGATGTTGTTTCAACTTTTTTTTTTTAAAAAAAAACTAAGATTATTTTTGCACCACAGGCTGTTCAAGATGAGGTTGGTCCTACCACTGAGGTTGTTTCTAACATTGATGCTATTGCTGCTGTTGAGGCTGTTCCTAATGTTGGAGTTGATGTCGGAATTACTCCATATATTGACCTTGCTCCTTATGCTGGAACTGTTATTGATGATGCTAAAACTACTCCAACTAATCCTTGTGCCTCTTTCTCCTTAGTGCCAGAACACAAAGATGTTAGTAGTGCTTCTGGCACTTACGTAGCACATATTGAGCAAAGTGGTATAAAAGTCGACTTCCACAACTTTCAAATTTCATTGGAGCATGTGGAAAATTTAGTGCTAATTTTCAGTATAAAGGGGGGGCTTTTAAAGTACCTCCTCTTTAAAGAACATAGATGTCATCTCTTTCATAATAGAGGTCTTGGGTAGAATTTTAGTGATTTCCCATACTCCATTGAGGAGTTCTTCACTTGAGAAATTGGAATTGATGTTATAGTGTATCAATGACACCTATAACATTGGATTCAAAGTTGAGTGCTTCAATGATTGTAGATCTAGAGCTAAAGCTTTTCTTAAAATAGAAGGTGACAAGTTTTCCTTGCAAAAAGAGTTTGAAGAAATTGCAACGAAGGTGGCTGCATTGAGAAAACTTGATGTTGATATTCGAGAAAAATTAGATGCTTTTGCCAATATTAAGAGTAGTAACTCTTCTTTGTGAAAGTATATAGTTGCCTAGGCTTTTGTTTTTTTTTTTTAAGTCATATCTATTTTTCTTTTGCAATAATTATGATGCTATATGCATGCTAAATACTTATTCACATTTCATATTATTGTGTGCGGTCAAAAGGGAACCCTCAACTTTACATCAAGGAGGTTAACTTTAATCTAATGTGAAGGAGATTTACTCTACCCTTAAATAAGCATTACAACTGCGATCTATTCTATCCAAAATATGAGCGATTAAGCTGCAGCTAAAGTATGAATAGTAAAACACAATAAATATAAAATTGATAAAGTTGCAACTGGTATGGTTTTCATTTAAATAGATAAGATAATGAAGAATCAAATCATTTACTTTGCAAGAAAAGTGAAGTAGAGATCTCATACATAATACTTCTTTATGTATTTAAAATTGATTGAAATGGTGATGGCATTATTCTTTGGATTCACTGATTTGCAATATCGTTTTTATTCACCTCATGAATAATATATGGTCCTTCCCATTTTTGGTTGAATTTAAAAATGGGGTTACTCTTCTAATACGCTTAGCTGCATGTAGTACTAGATCACTTTTTTTGAAATTCCTCATTTTCACTAACTTGTCATAAGCTCTACTTAACTTGCTCTGGTATACTAATAAGTTCTTCCTTACTTTATCTCTTCTTTCTTATAAAGCTTTCAATTCCAATGTCCGTAAAGTATCACTATCTAGTTAAGCATCTAAGGCTAATCTCGTGGATGGAACTAGAATTTTCATGGTAGTACAACCATTGTCTCATATACTAGTACAAAGGAGTTGCCTTTGTAAGTCCATATTAGAAAGTCCTATATGCCCATAATGTTACTAGAAGTGTGTCATGCCACATCTTTAGTTTTTCATACACCATTATGCTAATCACTTTAAGTAATGTCTTGTTAGTTGCTTCAGCTTGACCATTCCCTTTGGGGTAATAGACTTCACATGATCCATATCGTAAAAGGCAAGTAATTCCCTTACATTGGAGCTAATGAATGGAGTACCATTGTTTGAAAGAATACACCTAGGTGTTCCAAACCTGCAAATGATGTTTACTTTGATAAAGTTTGCTACTATTGGACTAATCACATTCTTAAAAGAAATAACTTCCACCCATTTAGTAAAGCACCCTGTTGCTACTAATATCCATGTATATCCTCTATAAGAAGAATTTATGGGTCTAATCAAATCAAACACCAAAGTGTGGAGAGGCTAGTGAGTAATGATACTATGAAGTTGTACAATTGAAGCATATATGGCATTCCTATGAACCTAACATGGATAACACTTCCTTGCATGATTCATTACATCCACTTCCATAGTAAGCCAATAATATTCAAGATCTAAAAGCTTTTGATAAAGCTTCTTTCCACCTTCATGTTCTCCACTACTACTTACATGTAGTTTTTCCTACAATAGATTGACATCAATTGGAAAAACACATTTCAATGGTGTTCTTGCAAATGAAAGTCTAACAAGTCATTCCTTTTAAGGAAGAAATATTGAGCTCTACTTTTAAGTTGTTTTGCATCTTGAAAAATAGTTGGTAAAACCCATTTTGGAGAAATCAATATAAGGTCTATGTTAATCACCAGCACTTCTCATAAAATGGCACTCTTATACATTTGGTGGTTCAAAACATTTGGTGCAAGACTTTTGAAGCTATAAAGCATCTTTGGACATCGATGGCCAGAAATATCTTACTCTTTAGAGTAAGCGATGCAAAGGTGATCATTCCTATCCACACCATCGTTCATAGGGGTGTGCAAACGGTTAGTTCAGTTAGTTCGATTTTGGATATCCAATAACCGAATTAGCCAAACTCTTTTTTAAAAATAACTGAAACCGAACTAAACTATATAATTAATAGAACGAATCGAAATCGAACTAATTCAGTTAGTTCGGTTCGGTTGCCAAAAACCAAACTTAACAAATTTTTTATTTTTTTTGTTTGTATATATTTATTTATGCTGTATTTTTTAAAATAAATCAATACTATAAAAATATTAAAAATGACCCTAAAAAATTATAATAAATAAAATGAATACTCATATAATTTATATGATGTAAACAACAATAAATAATTTACGTTTAGGAATTTTTTCATGTAAAATCTCCATAATACTCTTATTTAGGTTCGATTAGTTCGGTTAGAAATTTTTCTAACCGAAACCGAACAAAAATAATTTTACTAACCGAACTAATCGAAAAACTAAACTAACCGAACCGAAAAGACTAAACTCATTTTGGTTTGATTTGGTTATTCGGTTCGGTTTATATTTGCTCACCCCTAATTGTTCGTGAGCTATTCTCAATCTTTCTTTGCCTCATGCTCAGAAATACATGTTGCTAGCACTCCATTACTTCCTTTGTGGTATAATGTACCATGAATTAAAACGAAGTGTTTCAAGTGTGGAATAGTAGTAGAACTTAGATTAAGCAACTCTTCTATGATAGGTTTTCGTCAATCCTCTTTTTCATGAGTTGAAGGTTGTAACAGCTCATTAAATGGACATAAAAGAGTCCTCTTAAGTGCAATTACAGGAATACTTATTTTGTTCTCCGAAATGGGGACTCTAAAGGCCAAGGTAACAAGTGCATTTACATAACAGCTTACTGTTCTTGGAGTATGTTCACATCTCATCGCTTAAAATGTTTCTAATAAGGATCGAGCAAGAAGCAAGCATAGGCTTTTTCAAGGAGAACTCATCGTTGCTCTGCTTTATGATAAGATTAGAATTTCCATGAATGCAAAGATTGTTTACTTCAATTGTTGTTGCCACATGCAAGCCCAAAGTTAATGCTTCATACTCTACTTGATCATTAGTGCATGGAAAATCTAGCTTGAAAGCTAAAGAATAGGTTCTCTACTCGACTCTAAATAATTGAACTCTAAACCTAGAGTCAAGGAGCTTCCATCTTTAGTTGACATTTCCAAGACATAAAAATCTTTTTCCTCCAAAAAGATGTGACTTCTACTCAAACAAGAAGAGGTTAACTCAAAACTCCGTATCAAGGAGTTATCTTCTCTACTTGGTGGAATAAGAACTATTCAAGCATCTCTTCCAAAACTATTTGAAGAACCATTGAAATATAAATTCCACCCCCTTATTTCACATCCACTACACATACCTTTTCATGAAATTCAGCTAGAATAGCATTAAGAATAATTTCTTCAAACTGAGATGGGAAATATGTTAACAAATCTGAAAGAGCTTGAGAATTGATAGCTTTTGTCTGAACAACTGATATATTGAATTCTCCCAATAGAAGAAGTAATTTTGCTATTCTTCTAAATAAAACTGACCTAGAGAGTAAAATCTTGATGGGGTCTGACTTTGTATGAGCTTGTGAGCCAAGAAATAATGTTGAAGCTTCTAAGTTGCATACACCAAAGTAAGACAATACTTCTCCATAGGGGGATAATTCAACTCACTTGGAAAACATCTTCTATGTATTGCACCATTAGCTTCAATTTTTTTTGAAAAATATTTGCCAATAAGGATGATGTGATCTCTAAAATGTTGGCCAAGGCCTCTAAAATAGTTGCATTCATGTTTTTGCTTTGGAAAGGCCAAAATTCACCTTCTATGCTATACATATGCTCCAAAAGCTCCAAGTGTTGCGACAAGACTGGATTGCCATGAAAGTCTTTAAATGAATGTCAGAAGTATCATTATTTCTCTACATCTATCATTAGGGGAGGATGACTCATGGTGAGTAGCAAAAGGAAACAAAACAATACTTGAGTTATACTTGATAGCTTCGGGAGAAAAAAAAGGGCATTTCAAGTAGTATTCTCAATAATTCCAAGAGAAGAAGAAACATTGCGAGTATTATTCTAAATACTTACAAGAGAAGAAGCAACATTTCAAGTATTATGCTGAATACCTTTAAGAGAAGAAGAAGGATTGCAAGTAATATTCTAAATACTTCTAGAAAAAGAAAAAGCATTACAAGTAGTATTCTGAATACCTCCAAGAAACAATGAAGCATTATAAGTAATATTTTGAATACCTCCAAAAAAAAAAAATTTGTGAGTAGCCCTAAGGGTAGCACCAATGATTGTTCTATCTCTAGTCCATCCTGTTTTACTTGTTGCAACACGTCTTTCTCTTTTTATAAAAAAAAACCCTTTGCACACAACTTCGGATATTTTGAGCCAACTATCAAAACTGGTCCATGAGGAAGATTTTGGCTTTGTTTCTTCCTTTAAAATTTATTTCTTTCACATCTTTTAACCTTTAACAATTTGATATATGTGACTGTGATTTATATTAGCTTACAAAACAAACCTAGCAATAGCAGAAAATGTTGAAATTCATCCTAAAGAAGTGGGAAAAGGAAAATGAGAACAGAAGAAATTAAGAAAAGAGTATTTTCCCACTAATTCAATTACAGCAAAAGAACAAATCCCAACTTTTTAAATACATTAATTTTCTTGAATTTTTGTACAGATTTACCAAATATCGGGCTAGACCAAAGATATTTACTTATTTATTGTCATTGGCTCCCCCCCCCCCGGCCCCCCTCAAGTGACTATTGGCCTTTCTACCTTTATTCTTTCCCTTGTAGCATCTCTGCTGTTGCTTCAAATATTTTGAACCTCAATCCATGACTTTCCTACTTTTGAATGCTCCTTCTTCAAACCCAATATCTCTAGGTCTAAGACTCTCCTCTTCTCTGAAACCCAGAAGAGCCTCATCAGCTTCGGCTCCCAAAACAATCCAGCAACAGACTTAGTCATAGACTTTGGCAAACACAAAGGCAAGATGCTAGGCACCCTCCCTTCAAACTATCTCAAATGGGTGTCCAAAAACCTGCGTGTCCGTCACTTTGAACACTGGGCAAACCTGGCTGACCAAGTGCTTCAAGACCCTGTTTACCAGGACAGAATAGAGTGGGAGTTTGCTGAGAATGTTTTGCATGGAAACAATGCAAAAGTAACAACAAATGACTCTTTCTTGTCAGGTAACCAGAGCGCAGTGTCTATGTTGTTAGAGATAAGTGAAAGATTCGGTTGGGATAATGAAGATAAGGCTGGCTGGAGGAAGGTTAACTTCGAGCTTCTTGGGACTAGTAAAGGTGGCAGGATACCGAGAGTTGCGGATATGAACGATGGTGAAAGCAAGAGTGGAAGAGAGGAAAAAGAAGTGAAACCTGAAGATGGGGTTTTCGGAGAGAAGAGGAGGGAGAGGAGGGAGAGAGTGAGGTTGAAGAGAGAAGTGAAGTTGGGGATTAAGCAGAAGAGTGGGGGTAGTTTCGGACATGGGGTTGATGGTGGTGTCAGGTTGGACAGGAGTCAAGGGTCTGATAAAGATCGGACGGTGAAGATTTACAACCCATTTCCTGGTCGTGAATCTCTCTTGAACAAGGTACTTAACAACCGTAGAAGATTTTTGTAGTGTCTCCTTCGGAATGTATTTTAACAGTTGAAAATACTGTCCATGTATTTTTACAATGTATGTGGATATTACTCAAAGTTCTTGGCGATTGGTGATTCTGGTGATCTATGACATATCCTTTTCAGCAATTCCGAGGAGATCCCAGTCTCGGGATGGTAAAGTTGTATCAATTTATTAGAAGGAAATATAGGAATTCAAAGATAGTTTAATTACAGCGGCTGAACAAATTGGCATCACAGAGTTATGGTGTTGACCCCCTCCCTCTTCTCCTCCTCTTTCCTAACAATCTGCTACACAGGTCTTAAGCTTTCGAACTGAAATTTAGACAACATTTTACTTTATGTTTTCTACAATTTTCTTCATTTTCAACGAAATTTCTTACAACTTCTTTGCAGCAAATGTCAATGACAGAAAAAGAAAAGATAAAAGGAGAAAGAAAAAAACTCTACAATAATTGGTAGCCGCCAATCCAGTTCATGAAACACTACAGCAACATGGCTCTTCTCAAGATCCAACTTTGTTCCTGATGATGCCCCTGTAAGTCTGTAACATCCCTGTTTAACTGAAGGATAAATTAGCATTAAGCATCCACAAGTCAGGAGCAGACAGACTTTGCATATCCACAAACCATTCTCTGTTTTGGGTAAGATATGGTCATCTTACAGCACCAACTTACCATCTTAAGTTGATACTTCGATTCTCCTAGCATCACCCGATGGAGGAAAACATGGCCGTTAGAAGGTCACCAGTTGAATTTCTTAAACAACCTGGTCAAAAACATTTAGAATGCTAGAACTTTGTTGCTCTATCATGGTTACACCTCAATTTGTGGCAGTACCATATTTTCTCTGGGCTATAATTTATGCCTGGAGTTGCTTTGCTTGGAATTCCTACTTATGTCCTGTTTGCACAGACAAGAAAATATCAGCTGTTATCCTAAAAATCAAGATAAACCAAAGCTATTGCATATAAATAAGTAATTATCCTCTATTATCATGCTTCAGTTAATTGCAATTAAAAGCAAGTAATATCAGACAGATTTATAGTAGGGTAAAATACACCTAAGTCCTTTAAGATATTGCCCCGATTCAGCTCAAGTCAATTGGTTTTCAAAATGGACACCTCATCTTAAAATAATATTCTTCACAAGTTTCATAAGTCCTGTGATTAAGCCACCATTTGACTTTCCGTTAATTAACTCACGTGGGTATCCCGTGATACCCATTTTACCCTTCATGTAGAAATATAAGAAAGAAAGACTCAGCTGATGACTTAGACAGAATGAAAACAATCTAACAGAGAGAGAAATCACTTGTTTAGCATCATCCAAAAGCAAAATGTGGGGGTCCTTCAGAATTGCTTTTGTTATTGCCACACTCTGCTTTTGTCTATCAGACTTCAATTATTGAATGGGGAAGTAGCATTAGCCCATCGAGCGTAAGATAATAGCTCTGAAGCTCAGCCAAGGTGAGTTTAGTCGATGTGAGTTAGGGGACTCGTTCAATGAAAAGCATATCCCTTCTTTCTTATTGGTGAGAACACCTATTTGGGGTCAACCCAAGAAAGGTAAGGTTGAATAGAATAAAATACAGGCATTTCAATACTCAACTGATCAGTCCCTCTTCATTCCCATTTCCGGAGCAGAAGAAAAGCAATGGACAAGACACACATAGGCTGATGGAAGCTATGGACTTGGGAAGCAGTTCGAAAGCCATATAAAGGTGGTAAGCGGACATCTTTGGGCTGAGTTAAATAAATCCCACACAAGTGATTACCCAGAATGGATAGCTTACTACAATTACACATGGTTGAGTTATGGTATGTGTCCCCCTACATATGGAGTTCGAAGTTCAAAAGTAAATGCACAATTCAAATATAATTACAAAAGTTGAGATATAAAATAAGAAATAACCATGTGGATGAGAAATTAACACCTGAGGTAATTCATCAATGAACTTAGCAGCATTTGCATGTTCAGCTGCAGCTTTTATCTCTTCGGTGATTTTTGGGTGTAGAGTGGATGAAAAAAATGGAGCAATCTGGAAACAAGAAAAATCCAACACAAATGAGCTTGGGCTTTTGGGTTTAGGATGGATGGAGACAATGAAGATGAAGATTGACAGGTGAATGACTCGTCTAATCTGTCTTCAAAGAAGGATTTTTGGTGTTTTAGAGTCATAGGTAGTTTAGTAATTTTTCAACATCCGCTAACACCATTTGGTGTTTTAGGGTGGGGTGTCCATTTTGAAAACTAATGGACTTGTGTTGAATTAGGGCAATACCTTAAAGATTTGGGTGTATTTTACCCATTCATATAATGTCAATGGAAATTTTTTTTTGTATTAGCAAAAAGAGTGAGGGGGGAGCTACAACTTGATGCACTAACTATTCTCCTCCCATTTGTCTAGTCAAGGAAGATACTATGTTTGCTAAACTGTTCAAAACAATCAAGGTTATGTGGTGATTAAGGTACTTCAGGCATATTATTTGTGACAGCCAAAACCAATGGCATAGCATGGTGTCAAGAAATAACATAGCGTCAAACCTAACCTAGAAAGTTGTGGGAAAATCATTGTTAAATTTTGACAAATCATATTTAGAGATAAGATATAAAGATGGTCTAAATTAACAGCAAAAATGACATTGATGTTTTTCTGTCTTCTAATGCAATGAGATTGATAGGATCTTTTTCCTCAAATTCTGGTTTGATCCCTTTATTTTATTTATATCCTATCTCCCTATGACTGCCCTCTTTCCTAAGCAACATTATGAGTCTTAATATGAATACTAATTCTGACGATCTTGCTATTTGAAGATGTTCTATATAATGATTCTCACATCATTCAATTCAACAATGAGCAAAATAAAATGTTTATCATTAATAAATTGCCTGAACTTTAAATCAATGGAATACAAAGATGTAATTTTATCACTTCTTACCACATTATTGAAGATTTGATGACATCCCCAGCCTTGACTTTATTTAACTATGAGCTTGGTGCGTGTCAAAGATATTCCACCAACAAGACAAGCTAAGTCTGTAAAAACGAATGCCATGAATGATTACGACAACAGTAAGAGGGAGGAAATACAGCTAAAATCCATAACAAAAATAAAAACAGTAAATTAGAAATTAGTTTATTCATTACAAAATAGAAATATGTCTATAATCCCTAGACCAGTCATTTGACCACTAACCCAGATGGCACATAGTTTAAGACAAGAAAACATTGAAACCAAATGGGAACTTATATAGCATATAAGAAAGCAAGAATTTGATGCACATTTGACATCTCAGGGAAATATACACACAAGACATCAATTTTACAAATATATTAAACAGAAACAATATAAATAAACACATATAGAACCCCTCATATCATCCAGTTTCAGTAAGGAAACATGTAATAAACCTACAATTTGACTTTCATCATGAACTACAGTTAATGCATACGAAAGGTCTAAAATCAGCAACCAACCTGTCTGATTGAATGGGCTAGTTAGACCCACATGCAACCAAAGTTAATCATAGATTTACAACAGCCGATCACTGTGTTCACTTAAGCCATCAACTTAAGATAGAATAGCCAAATTGAAGGCCTTTGCTCTCAATCATCATCCCTCATTTCCCCAAGATAAAAGAATCTCCTTGCCTGCAGATATTTTCCATAGACAAATCAACCTCTCTTATATGCTCACACATGCAAAGAGTTATCAATATGCATAACTAAATGCATAATACACATCTAAATTACTTAATACTTGTTTGAGAAGAAAAAATCGATGAATAAAACTATAGTTTGTTAAATACCAGGATGATGTGCAGCATCAGAAGGACATTAGTCAACCGAATTGATGTCCTTTGAATAGAATGACAATAAACAAAACCAATACTCCAACTCTTCTAACCATCAACATAAATTTAAGTGTCTAGAAAAGTTCTTGTAATTTGTAAATAATGCTGCATCTCCTACATGAACAACATAATAAGATAGTTTGACCCTTTCAATGTAGCTGCAAAAGCACCACTTTCTTCTCTGTAGAGCTCAGAAGGCTGTATGCCGGATCCTTTACTGCACTTCTTTTGTCCATTAATTTACGTGTCTCCCAAGCATTTTCCCATGCACCAGCTCCTGCATATATTCCAGCTAAGGCAATGTAGTTAACTGACTTCTCTGGATCCATATTAAAAAGGTGTGCTGCTGCTGCTTCTCCTATAGACATGTTGCCATAGATGTTACTAGCCCCAAGAAGGGCACCCCAAAGTGATGTTGTAGGCTCAATATTCATCTCTTGTATCAGATTATAAGTAGCTTCTAACTGCCCTCCACGTGCAAGGAGATCAACCATACAGGAAAGATGCTCAGCTCGGGGTAATATCTTGTATTTGCTAATCATTGCATTAAATAATTCTAAACCTTCATTAACCAACCCAGTATGGCTACAAGCAAAGAGAAGGGACAAAAAAGTTACATCATTTGGCTTCAACCCTTCATGCTCCATTTTCTCATATAATGCAATTGCCTCATGACCATATCCATGCCTTCCATACCCAGCAATAAGTGATGTCCACGAAATCACATTTCTCTCATCCATTTCATTAAATACCTTGTTAGCATCTTTTATTTGTCCAGATTTTGCATACATATCAATTAGAGCATTGCCCATTGCCAAATCACTACTTGGTTGACATTTCAAAGAAAAAGCATGGATCTGTCTTCCCAAGCTCAGTTCTGCTACATTAGCACATATGTTAAGAATAGAGCACAATATCATATTATCCATTCCCATTTGCGTTGAGTTTATTTCTTTAAAGAGATCCAAGGGATCCCTATTGTGCTTGCCCTGACGTGCAAAGCTAGCGATCAAGGCCGTGCAAGATATAATGTCTTTCTTTGGCATATTCCTATATAACTTAGAAGCACACTGTAGATTTCCACATTTAGAATAAGCATCAATTAGTGATCCAGCCAACAAATTACACGATTCAAACCCCAGTAGGGTGATCAGTCCATGTACTTGGCTGACCTTCATGAGGCCACCCTCCCCAAAGGAGACTCTTAAAACACTACCAAAGGTAAAGCAATCAGGGATCTTTCCTGTTGAAGCAGAGTGTTTCAGATAATTTCAGACTGTTTTTTTTTTCTAATGTTAATTGAAAGTGAAAACAGAGTATGCAACAAAGAGATGCCAAAACCAGATGATGTCATAAAGGCAATTGATAAACTGTCAATAATGACAAGAATATTCTAATGGAGAGAACAAGATTTACTAGTTACTAAATATGGATGGGAAGTTTCAGATTTATCTTTAATGACCAAGTGTTCCTATTGATCTAAGCCTGGATTAGTTTATATATCACAGTTATTTCTCTCTATTAAATTTAGAGTAAATTATATTTTTGGATCATCTAATATTTTGAGACCTTTCATTTTCATCACCAAACTTTGAAAAGAATATTTTGGTCACCAATTTTATAAGTATTATTGTTTTGGTCACTCAATTAATAAAATATAACAGACCTCCCAGCTGACATTCCACATCACCATACCTTATCTAGGTGACATATCCAAGTCAGCTACTATACAACATGGTAATATAATTTTTTTTCTTAAAAAAATAATTCCATATTTTTGAAAGTC
Organism: Theobroma cacao; assembly: GCF_000208745.1. NCBI lineage: Eukaryota > Viridiplantae > Streptophyta > Magnoliopsida > Malvales > Malvaceae > Theobroma > Theobroma cacao. The sequence continues at coordinate 6,880,225 of NC_030855.1, read as the reverse complement.
CTTTTAAAAGAAATTATTACCACGTGAACTTAGCTACATGGATATGCCACTAGCTAAGGTATGGTAACATGAAATGCCAAGTGGAAAGTCTATTATCTTTAATAGTTGAGGGACCAAAACAATAACACTTATAAATGCTGGTGATCAAAATATTACTTTTTAATGTTTGATGGCCAAAACAAAAATTTTCAAAAGTTCAGTGACCCAAAAAGTAATCTACTCTTGCATTATATGCCCCACAGCTTTTTCTTGTAAATCAATAGTACTTAATATCAGAATGTGTTATGCATCAAAGTTAACATTACAATAATAAAAGAATTTAATTAAACAAAAACATAATAATTGCTACAAAGCAAGTACATTTTGCTGTCATAAAACTAAAACTAAGGCTAAATACTCATTTGAAGATCTAATAATTGTTAAATTTTTCATAGCAAAATTTAACCTATTATTTTGATCAAATTAAGTTGCAACCTTTTGCATCTATCCATTTAAAGAAAATTGATGATGAAAGTTAGTAAATTACCATCAAAAGAATTAATAGATTCAAATTTGTATTTGTTAACTTTTGTCATAATTTTATTTAAATGGATAAAATCTAAAAAATTACATCTTAATTCGAACAAAATAATAAGTTAAAATCCTGAAATAAAGAAATTAATCAATGTTATATCTTAAAATGTGCGTTTAAAACAAGTATGAAAGCAAACCTTCTCTCATCATTTCTCGGAACAATTGAAATGCATCATCAGGGAATCCTTGAAGAGCAAATCCACCAATCATCACATTCCAGGAAACCAAATCCCTTTCTCCCATTCTATAAAACAACCGACTAGCATCCTCCATGTTTCCACACTTTGCGTGCAAATCAAGTAACCCACTCTGAACAAACAGGTTCATGACAAACCTCCCTTTCTCAACACACCCTTGAATTTGCAACCCTCTTTCCAAACACCTCAAACCAGTACAAGCTTTCAGTGCACTCCCATAACTGAACTGATTACCCTTAAAACCCGCTTTTCGCATCTCCGAAAATACCAACAAGGCATTCTCAAAGAACCCATTCTGGGAATACCCTGAAATCACAGCCGTCCATGACACAATAGTTCTTTCACTCATTTTATCAAACACTTTCTTTGCAGCAATCATGTCACCAATTTTGGCATAAGAAATAATTAATTTAGTAGCTAAATGGACATTAGAAATATACCCATTTGTTATAATTTGGCTGTGAACTAGAAGGGCTTGCCTTTTGGCTTTAGAATTGATGCAAAGCTGCAAAATTCTCATGTAAAAGGAAGAATCCAATTGAACCAATTTGGAATCTTGTTGAATTTCACCTCCATTGCACAAAGATTTCGTGCCTCTGAGTTGTGTTCGGTTAAGAAAGTTGATGGCTTTAGCTGTTTTTATACGGACAACATTCATGGTTTTTTTCTGGTATTCTCAGATGAACAGAGAACTAGAAAATCACCATGCTGGTGAGGAAAGCAACGTTCAATCACAAAAAAGAAGAAAAAAAAAAAAAGGAAAGCAACGTTAACCTACTCTCTCTTCTTACACGACGTCGCTTCTTGTCAAAACAGTTCTTTTTAAATTCTTTTTAAACTCTTTTTAATTTGCTTTTATATTCTCATTGCCGTCTTGGGACAGTAATAATAAAGGCCTCAAACGATCACGTCATACATTTTTCTTATTTCAGCTCAGGTACTTTCCCTCTCTCTCTCTCTTCAAAGCTCAACCTTCTCAGCTGAAGACTGAAAAGAAATAGGGGAAAACCAAAAAAACCCAGGTGATATTTTGTTTTCATTTCTCATGCAATTCTTCTGTCTAATTTTTTGCACTATTTTAAGTTTGGTTCAATCATCTTCCTACTGAATGGTACTAGTTACTTGATGCACTGAACACCCCACTATACGTCTATTTTCTTCATCAGTTTATGATTATGTGTTTATGGGTGGGCTTAAAGTGTAATATGTGGTTGTGGGGCTAAATTTGGATAGTTAATAATCTAATAAATGGTGGGTTTTTATCATAATTCAGCCCGGTTGTTAGAAAGGCTTTTCTGGGCTTCGTTTTCTGAGCAAGCTGTCTTCATTTTCATGACCTTCGTGCCAGTTTCTTTCTTAATATTTTGATTTTTCTTGCCATTAACATGTTCTGTAATGTGATGGACTGATTTTGTTCTGTTTTGAATGTTTATTTGACATAGTTTGTCATCAAGATTATTTCTTTGTATTCAATTTCCAGCAATCCTCCTTTTTGGACATCTTGAATTTGTCTTTTTTTCTTTCTTTTTTTGTTCTTTTACAGAAAGACAGCTTCAATTTGATTGCTCTGTTTACTGTAAACAATCCAATTGATGCAATTTCTTAGTGAAGAAAGAAAAAATTATCTAATGTTTCCTTACAGTCATCATGCTCTCCCTAGGCTGTTTTCTACCCTAAATTAATGGGGATTATGAATCCTGTATTCTTCAAGCACATACTATTTTGATTTTTATGTCATTGTCCTAACCAGAATGCTTTCAGCTTGAATGTATTGACTTGTCATATTTTAATCAATTTATTACGTCTCCATCTTCCTGAAATGGATTCATTTCTGGTTCAATTTATTCATATATACCTATTAGTACCATGTTGCTTCTGTCTTAGTCACTCCATGTTTCATATGGTTAAAGGAAGTTGCTTCCCAATTTAGTTGTTTTGCTGTAGAATGTTTATGAAATTGACACCAATGTGGTTTCTTTTTCATTGCTTTATTGTCACACCCATCATGTATTGAATTCTGATATTCTTGTCAATTATTCATTCAAATGCTACGAGAAATATAATGGACACATCAAATTTGCATGGAATAACTAGACTTAACTTAGGCAGCATGCTTGTTGACTAGTTTGGTCAAATAAACTCTGATGAGTGGAGCTATTTTCAGTATAATGGAGTAGGTTATTTTAAGATCTCCTGATTAGAGAAGTTGGTTGAGAATCTGCGGCACTTGTATCTTAGTGCTTCCTACCCTGTTGCTTGAGGGATTTTTTTTTTTAAACTATTGGGCCCTGGTATAGATTTTTTAAATAGGCAGTTAGGATGCAAAATATTGTAGTCAAGCTTTTGATTGCTTATGGTAGATGATTTATACCATAATAACTTTGAATGCATTTTTAGCCTAAAGGTCTTTCTTTCTCTTTTTTCCTTTTCTTTTACTGGGGGTTTTTAAAGCTCTCATCATCTAATCTTATTATTGCTAGTTTTGGAGGAATTTTTATGTATTCTTTCTCTAATCTTTAATCTGATTACCTTCTTTTATCTTTTTTCCGTTATATGCTGAAAATATTAACATGATTTTATTAAAATTAAAATGGAGCCTCTACTTTCTATGGTATCAAAATCTTATATTGTCATCTTGACCATTATCCTGTCTTGAGAATACTATTTTTCTGCCTTCCACGATTTGAGCATAAATTTTGTCTAGGACTTTCAACATGAAGAATATTCCATTTCATTTGCTGTCCATTTTCCTACCTTTTCTTTTGACAAAAATTAATCTCCTAGAGTTGGCTTTTGCTTTGCAGAACTGTAATGTCAGATAATAGGGATAATGACACTTCAACATCGGTTGGTAATTCATTTGGAAAGCTTCCTGATCATCTCCTAATTGAAATTTTCATCAGAGTACCAGTTTCAGAGTGGGCAGAATTATCTTGTGTTAAAAAACAGTGGGCCAACTTGTTTCGTGGAGAGTGCTTGTGGCAAGCTGCTCTAATGAGAACATTTCCTTCGGCCAGCCAAGTTAAAAGGTGGCCTGGACCTATTCCTCAAGGACTAAGCAAAAGGTTGAATGGACTAGCAATGTTCATGCTTCATATTTTTTTCCTCTCTCCTCCCGCCACCCTTTTCCTCTTCCCTCATGACTTTCCCTCCTCCCCCTCTCCCCCCCTTTTTCCTCTGGGCTAAGTTTAGTGATTCCTTTCTTTCCTGTACTACATATAAGGAAATTGTTCGCTGAAATTTAGTTTTTCCTAATTTTTCTTTTATACTTAACAAATCTTAGCGGGTTGTGCAAATTGCTGTAGGACAACTGGCTTCTTAAAGATATAATATTTCTTCCGTTTAACTTTGAGATTTAGAATTACCTGTCATTTATACCTACTTTCTATTCCTTGAAGCCTTTCATAAAGCTCTGTTTGTCTCTTCAAGTGATAGAATTCATAACAATTTAAAGCAATTAAAAATCTGGAGTATTCTTCCTTTTTTAACCCAGGAACACAGCAGCCATACTTATCCTTTAGCCTATGTTTTGCTAATGATTTCAGAAAGATGAAGTCAGTGCTATCACTTGTAGCAAGTGAGATCCTAAAGAAAATACCTACCGAGCAGACTACATCATTATTGAATTTGATTTTCTTTGAGTAACTGCTATCTTCATTCTTCTTTTCTGTTTAAGGTAGAATATAAGCAAACAATATTAATCAGCTTTTGGACATCACAAAATCAGTTTTTGAAGTCTCATCACAATATAATTAACTGTTTCTTAAGTAGTTCAAAAATTTTTCCTTCTAGCATTTTTTGTTAAGCTTGACTTGATTATAACAGTGTTGCCTAATATTTCAGGAGATTTGCTGCTTTATATGTTAGTAAACACATCTTTGCTCTAGAAAATGAGATAGATGAGATTGTGGGCCATACATATTTATTTTTGAAAGAGCAGCTTGAACTTTCAACTATGCCACCTCCCTCTGGGGTACTTCATGGAACCATAATTGGTGTGGCTTCTATCCTTTTCTGGTTCTTGTGCCTACAAATTTTTTAATGTTTCATAAGTTGATATGTGATTCGTTATATAAAGGTGGAAGGTTTTATGGATTTCTTTTCTATTGATGTTTCATGGGCATCTATGTTAAATGTATGCTTCTGTTATTGGAATGCTTCATTCTTCTATAAATGCTTTAATATGTTTTATTCTCTGTACCATTTTAATTTTTAAGAAGCAATTGTTCTTACTAAAGGTTGTATGATAATAATAAATTAGCATGACTTATTGCTGGATACTTGTTTCGTGCATGATCCCTTTCCTTTTCATGGTAAGCAAAATGTTGTATTATGTATTCATGATAAATGCATCTTGAATGTCAATCTCTCATGTAATGTCAGTGAGTTTTGATTGGGTAAATTAAAAGGATTTCTGCTTAAAATCAAGTACAGCATTCCGTTTGTAGTGTCTGCTTATCCATCTTTAGATACTGCATTTGAGATTTAGACTGCTCTAATCTTTTGCATCTTATCTCGTCATGTAGTACAAGTATCTTCTTTCTGGAATGACAAAAACATGAGTCCATCACTACCTTCTGTTTTTCTTTGTTTTAGCAGATCAATTTATTGCTTGTGGGAAGTCAAGAGACACAGCCCACGAGCTTGCTTCACAGATTTGGCTGGCAGTTCTTGACAATTTGGAGGAAAATCAGCACACATTTCTTTCACTTAAGCACCTTGCTCTGGAGGGGGATGTAAGTTGTCGTATAGGGCCCATTTTTGTATAAATGTGTGTATATGATATTTGTATGTGTGTGTGTGTACATGAACATGTGGCAAACAAGAAGTTGCACATGGAACAACAAAAAAGCTAAGACTGACCTGTTCATGGCACCAAACTTGCAAAATGGAAATGATATAGGGTGGTGTAGGAGGGGGACAAGGAGGAGTTTGATGATGATATAGTGTCTGCAATCGGGTTTAAAAGTTCTTTTGACAATAACAGTCTGTTTGAAATCTCATCCGCTTCCAAATATTAAAAAAATGACATGCTGTTGTACTATTTTTTTCTGATTCCTCTTTCATTTTCTGCAGGTTTTTCTTCCATACCCATACTCTAGATCAATTAAAGTCCAATGGAAGGTGTTTGAGAAGCTTTTCACTGATTTCCGTGACTGCCTCAACCGTGCAGATTACTATGACGTGCTGGCAATGGCAAAGAACAAGTTTCAACCAATACCGTCTGCATGGTTAGGTTACTAGTGTTTCAAAAGTATACGGTGGATCAATTTATCCAGAAAAGGAGAAAGAGTATATCCTGGATTAGGCAAACCAATTTGTGCATACGAACACAAAAGTATTGACCTCCAGCCCTGCTGCATTACTTGGTAGCATCATTGGGTAAAAGATGTCATTGCCCTGTTCCATAAACAAGTGTACATTGTGTCCTATGAATCAACAATTGTTAGAAAGTGTTGAATACCACAAACTTATGTAAACTCCCTTACCGGTTAGTTTATATTTTTCAAATAAAAAAGAAGTAATTCTTAGACTTACAGTTGCACATGGTACAGAACACATTTACATGTCATATTGTGAGGACATATCACATGGAATTTTCAGTAAGGATTACTTCTGTAGTTCTTCTTCTGCATGTAATTATCAGTAGAGCCATCCTACTTATAACAAGTATTAGATTTTATTCTCTTGTAGCTACATGCATATTTAACAAGATAGTCATGATTTAGGATTTTCCTGGGACGCAGATTTTCTGGCAAATTGTTTGGCAACTCTATCTCAGCAAGTAAATTCATCGAAGCTAAGCTACACCGTTAAAATGCAAATTCAATTACGATAAGTTTACGAGCAAGCATGGATGTCAATTCATTTATTTTATAATCAAGTTCGAATCGGGTTTGGATAGAAAAACAATAATAAAACTATTATTTGTCACAGATTCGATAGACAGTCTTAGGATATCTATTATTTAAAGTCAATTATAAATACTTAATTTTTAGTTACATATATAATTTTTTATTTATAAATTTTTTATAATCAATGTACTACTTATTAAAAATTATTAATTATTTTAAATATAATTTTGAACTTATTTTTTTATAAATTAACTTTAATTTATTAATTAAAATTTTATTAATAATATACATAAAATTTGATTTTAAATTTATTTCAATCCAATTTGGTTGTACGGACTGAAAGGAAATGAGGAAATCAACATGATGACGTGTTAATTCAACAATAATCTCTTTTTTTTTTGGTGCGTGGATAGAGAATAACGCAGGAGCATAGAAGGATAAAATTGACTAAAAATAATAATTTTGGGATATTGTTGTAAATTAGAAGGGCAGTTTTGTGTACTTTTCGCCTTTTTTATAAAAGAAAAATCAAACAAACAAAATTGTAAATGAAAGAAAGATCAAATAAAAAAAATGGAAGTGTTTGGACCCTGGGGTTGACCATTTCCTATTAGCATGTGTATTTCCTTCTTCCTTTTCCATTCCCATTAGCATGTGCTTCATCAAATTCCAAATCTCTTCTTCTTTTTCTTCTTGGCTGCCTTAAACTCGTTTGATTTCAATCCCAAGGCCAAGCCAACTCTTATCAGACACAAAAATCAAATCAACCGGAGCAAGAGGTGTGCCGGTGCCGGCATCAGGTTCTGGCTTCTCCCTTCTGCGGCAACTTGCTTTTTTTTTTTTTTTTTCTTTCTTCCGACTTTCATCTTAATTTTCCATTGAAATTACGCCGAAATCTTCATCGTTGGATTTTTATTTTTATAATTATTCTTCAACCAAATCTGAGTGATCTCCTAAGCTTTTCTTTTTATTTTTTTTTTCAATTTTCTAATAGATCATTCCTTGGAAATTTATAAATTCTCTACTTTTTCTTCTCTATGTCAACATTTAGAAGTGTAGAAGTTTTCATTTATAATTTATTAATCCATCCATATTGGTTTCAATTTTCGGTTTGTATTTGTGTGATTGATGGTGTTAATTTTTATTAAGAGAAGTATTCAGCTTTTGGTTCATTTGGATTAGCTTAGGTACTGTTTGGTTGTAACTTTTACGACGACGTACTTTTTAGAAAAAAAAAAAAAGCTTTTGGATATGAAAGTTCGATGATAATTTTGGAGAATTTAACGTTAAAAGTGCTTTTTTTTTAAAAAAAAATTATTTTACTTTTGTATAGAACAATTATGTTGGGTTTAGCGGTGTAGTTTAGACTCTTATTCATTTCTAATCAATCAATTATGGTTTTGCTTTCTATCCTTTTGCTTTTGCTTTTTTTCGGAACTTAAGCTGTTAATTAATGGCTGCAGGGTTGAGGTCAGTGGGCTGTATTCCTCAATGCTTTAGAGCAAAAAAAGTTAGTCATTGGATCCTTTTGTTTGCCAACTGCTATGGAATCAGCTGCTTTAAACTTAGTTAATGCCACTTTAAATTGGGTCACTTTGGCTTTGGATGCCCCTTCTGCACGAGCTGTAGTGTTTGGAGTCCACATAGGAGGTACCTTCACAAAAATCTTAATTACATGATTCTATCTTGTCTCCTATCCATGCTTTACGTGTTTATCATGAACTTTTTCAAGTTTGTTTATAGGGCATTTGTTTGTGGAGGTGCTTCTTTTGGTGGTCATTCTTTTTCTGCTTTCCCAGAAAAGTTACAAGCCTCCTAAGCGACCGTTAACAAAGAAGGTGTGCTGCAATTCTACTTTTAAATTTTGATTTTCCCCTTGGGTAGATACTACTTCATGTTTATGTGGTTGGGATCACAGTTCTGTGAATCTATTAATGTGATATGTGTATTCAATATTTCATAGCTAGGATTTGGCTGATCATGTTATTTGGACCAGAATGTTTAATGATTAAAAGAATTTTCTTTCATGATTGTAGTCTGATTTGTGCTGCCATATTTGAAGCCTTACTACCATTGAAAATTGTTTGACAGCTTTTCAATTCATGTCCTTTTTCAACTCCATTTGATGAAGGACTATATCTTTGAAAGGTCCAACAATAGTACGCCATTCTTTACTCCTTTTACATGTGTAATCTGCATCCTAGCTTCACCTCTTTTTATTCTTTTTACCCGAATCAAATTGTTCTTACATTCTGCAATGAATTTTATTAAGTAAAAAAGTTTCAAGTTCGCATGTGCACATCATCATTGGATTGTCTCTAGGTAGCCATATACACTTGTACCTTTATGTTTAAGCATAAAATTTTCTGCTGAAGGGTTTGGTGATGTGTGTTGGATCAAGTCCCTTGGTGTTCTAACAATTGATATGTTTTTACTATTAGACTAACTTATCTAAATGGTGCATCTGTGTCAGATTGTAATCTTATTCTGTTCTATGATTGATATGCTTTTAGTTTCATGCTTGTATATTGTAGTTTTCCTTATTATTCTTTTTGATGTCGACGCTTTTGCGTTAGCCTAACATTCTGAGAAGTCTCCCAAATGTCTGTAGGAAATAGATGAGCTATGTGATGAATGGGTTCCAGAATCTCTTATTCCTCCTATTACTGAAGAGATGCAGAGTGAACCCCCAGTGTTGGAAAGGTGAATATAATTGTTATCTTTACATATTTTGAATTGCATTTGACTCTTGAAAAATTTTGGTTCTACTTACATTTATTCCTTTCCTCCTCCATTTTGAAGATTTGGGAGATATGCGTTTTGTCCAAGTATTATTTCCATGTTTTTTCTCTCCCAAACTGAATGGATTTTGTTTCCAAATAATGTATGCATTTTTTTTTCTTTTTTACGTCATTTAATCTCTTCCCCAATTTTGTTTTCATTTGGAATCATAATTATGAATTATTCCTGTATGTTATTTTTATTGGTGTATGCCTTTGCATGGGAACTTTATAGAATTTTGGTAACTACTCATGAATTGTTATATTAGTTAAAATACTCAAAGTGAATTTTTTCCAAAGGTGTCCTAGCTTATGAGTCTATCTTTATGCAGTGCTGCAGGGCCTCATACGATAATCAATGGCAAAGAAGTTGTGAACTTTGCTTCTGCAAATTATCTTGGATTTATAGGGCATGAAAAGTTACTTGTGAGGAATCTGTCGCTATTATATATTTATTCTTCTATTTTGTTAGCAGATTAAGGACCAGGGAATAAATTACAAAAACCCTATATCAAGATAGCATAATGACAATCCTCTCCAAATTTACCTCAAAACATACACTCTCCCACTTGATGTTTCCTAAGAATATACATTTACCTTGTCTAAAATTTGTTTATGAAGGGTGTTGAATATTATTAAAAAAGCTGGCTTCTCAAAGTAGAAGTGTATATTTTTAAAAACTTGGTGGAAGTTATAACCAGACTATGTTTTCAAGGGGACTTTTGTAACTAAGATATGAAAATATGAATTAATAAAATGTGTTATTTCAGGAATCATGTACCTCTGCATTGGAGAAATATGGTGTTGGTTCTTGTGGTCCTCGTGGATTCTATGGAACAATTGGTAAGCATCAATACTGAAGCAACTTTAAATTTTGTACTTTGGAGGTCTCTTCCTAAACTTCTATAAGAACAAGATTCAGATTGTGACAACCTTCTGTTGTTCAGATGTCCACCTTGATTGCGAGGCCAGAATAGCAAAGTTTTTGGGAACGCCTGATTCCATCCTCTATTCTTATGGGCTTTCCACCATGTTCAGTGCAATCCCTTGTTTTTGTAAAAAGGGTGACATAATAGTTGTGTAAGTAAAATACTTTTACTGCTTTAATTGGTTAAATATGTGACTATTAGCCAGAATTTGATATGGTAAGCTGTGGAATGGATAACTTGTGAAATTGATTGATTTACTCTTTCTTTCTCCTTATTTTGTTATGCTCTTGCTATCCCTCTCTCAATTTTTGCATTGTGAGATAGAATTGATTGCTGAATGCACCTGAAATTCCCAAGCATGGCAATAGACATTTGTTTCTTTCTTGTATCCTACTGGAGCTTCTTTTACTGAATTAACAACTGGATTGACTCATTGCTAGATGGTTTCACAACCCAGATTATAATATGTTTTGCAATGGGCTGCTATAAGTGATGCCCAGCTGTTTACAGAATTGTTAAAACTAAACTAATCAATTATTGTATGGTTTAGAATTATAAAACAAATTAATTAAATTATGTGTATGAATAATGCTAAGAGAGTGGATCATTTTTTGCTTTACTATTCGGTATTGAGGGAGTTGTGGTGGTAGCATCTTCTTTTTCTGGTGTATCCTATCTAATTCCTGGTAGACTGCATTGTTGTAATCTTGGAAGGGAAATTTGGAGGAATCCATATGAAGATTGTTTAATTCCCTTTGTTTGATTTGTGTATTTGGGCAGAATGGAACAGCTGCAATTTTAAAGGGATAAAGCTTGTATTCAGAGGCCCAAATTGCCTATTGAGTTGTTCCAGTTTTTCATTTTTCTTGTTTATTTTCTGATCTTTGTTCGATTGTATATGCACATGTATGATCTTTCCAGTCCTTGTGTCCTGTTCTATCATTCCTTGCTTATCTTAGCATAAGTTTGTGTCTTTGCTTTCAATACCTTTTTAGAATCTTTTAGGTGTAGATTTATATCTCATTATCATATATATTATGTTTGTGTTTGGTTATCCAGCGATGAGGGAGTACACTGGGGTATACAAAATGGCCTCTACCTTTCTAGAAGCACCATTGTTTATTTCAAACACAATGATATGGAATCTCTAGAAAAAACTCTTGAGAAAATTACCGCAGAGAATCAGCGGGCTAAGAAATTGCGGCGCTACATTGTGGTTGAAGCTGTGTATCAGGTATGTTATGTCAGATGTACATATAAGCTTTAACAATTTGTATCTTTGGTGTGCCCCCATTGTCCATAAATGGCCATATCTCTAGGATTTGAATGATAAATTACTGCACAAGAGTCATTGGTATAAATAAGTCTAGTGGTATTTTGCTGAAAATTTGCACTCAAGTTCCTCATTAGTTTATGATAATGCCATTTGGCTTTTAAAATGTGTTTTCAGTGTTGGCATTAGATTATTTTTAAAATGTTTCAGACAAGAAAAATGCATAGGGTTAGTTCATAAAGTTAACATTTTGTGGGTATTGCATGTCATTTCAGTGGACTTTGTGATCCATTAATTCTTGTCTGCACCATGCTCATCTTTTGTTGGTATATCAAATTAGGAACAAAGTAGGATGAATGAGTGCTAGAGAGTGCAGCCATAAATTATTAATTATGTGAAGAACATAATGTTTTTTTTTTTTTTTCTAACACCAGAAGCCAACATGACCTTTCAGAAACGAAAAATTTCAGAGTCAAATAAAAAGAAATATACCTATCACTGCTTAACAAACTTGCCTAGGCCTAGATTCTTGCAAAATGCAAATCATTATTTGATTGCCCTAGTGAATCATACACACCATATAGTCATCTTTACTTTTTCTTTTTCATCTTCTTTTTTTTTTTTGGTAAATATACCTTAAAAGGGCCATGTCCCAACTTTTTGAAGTTTTTTATATGTTGATATGTTTTTGGAGCATCCAAGATTTGGATCATGTTAAGAGTAGTTATCTTTAGAAGTTTGAGTAAGTTGATGAATAGAAGACTAGTTAGACAGATTTCATGGATGGGGAATATAAAAAAGTGACAGAAATATTGTTGGATGGGGCTTCTTTATAGAATCTTCAATGCTCTTCAGATTCCAATCATATGGGATAAGAGCAAGACCAAGGTTGAATTTATTATTAGCTTTCAGTGAGCAGTGAATAAGATGATTCAGTGTTCCTTTTTCTTTTCTTCAGTTGAGCTTTCATTTTTTTTTCTTTGTGCATGCATGCACACCACATGTACATGCATTTATTATACGTCTATGTACTCCTTAGGAAGCTTCTTCTTCCCTGTTGAGGATTACTTGAGCTGTCAAATCTTGTTGAGGATTACTTAAGCTGTCAAATTCTGCAATTTTGATGTCATGGAAACTGAGGTTCCATGCCCAAGATGTTTCACCTGAAGTGCATGTGTAACATCATGTTTCATTTTTGTAGTCATTAACTATTTTCTCACTATTCGAAGCTCCCTAATTGCGTAGCCAATAAATAGTCGTGACCTGTTTTGCTGTTGCAATGGTGTACTTTTATATGTGTTTAAGTGATATTTTCCTTATACGGAATTGCTATAAAGCGGTAATCTTCAATCTATGGAAGTTTCAGTGTTCATTTTCCTTTTCTTAACTGGAACTGTCCATTTTTGTATTTTTCTGCATGCATACATGTACATGCATTTATCATATGTATATGTATTCCTTAGGAAGCTTCTTTTCCTCTGTTGAGGAATGAGGTGTACTAAGCTGTCAAACTCTGCAACTGTGATGTTATGGAATTGAGGTTCTATATGAAAGATATTTCTCTTGAAGTGCATGTCAGAATGTCATGTTTCATTTTTGTTGTCATAAAACAATTTTTTCACTATTTGAAGTTTACTAATTGCATAATCAATCAATAGTAATGACCTGTTTATTGTTGCAATGGCTTGCTTTCATATGTGCTTGGTTATTTTCCTTTAATCGAATTGCTGAAAAGTAGAAATCTTCAATCTACTAAAGCACTTAACACTTACAAGGTCCAAGAGCAGTTATAGATTTTGTTAATCATCCCATCTGTGGTACTTTCCTTGATGTGCGTTTGTTTTCTCACACCCATCTCAAAGCAGAGTTTGTAAAAAGACTTTGGTACATATGAAGAGACTTGGAACCATCCTTGCAAGGCTCCTTTTGTGGAAAAAATCATGAGGCCCAATGGGTCAAAGTGGGTGATACCTTGTAGTGGTTGGTTCAGGTCATTTGATTGTTTCTTTCTTTCCTGAATTTAAAGTTCACATACTGGATCTAACCCTTTGATTGTTAAATATGTAGAATTCTGGTCAAATAGCTCCTTTGGACAAGATCATCAGGCTGAAAGAGAAGTATCGCTTCCGTGTTTTATTGGATGAGAGTAATTCATTTGGTGTACTTGGCCGTACAGGAAGGGGTCTCACTGAATACTGTGGGGTTCCGGTGTGTTTATAAAGTTTTTTTTTTTGGTGTGTTCATAAAGTTTGTTACACTCTTATTGTTGCTTTGATTATGTTAGTGATTAATGGTTGCGCATATTGCAGATTGAGAAGATAGACATTGTTACTGCTGCTATGGGGCATGCATTGGCGACAGAAGGAGGATTCTGCACTGGAACTGCTAGAGTCATTGATCACCAAGTTAGTACACTTTACACTATGACCTTCTTGTATTACTGAATAGTGGAAGTTCTGCCTAGTCTTACCCTTTATTACCATTATTTTAACAGATAGCCTTCCTAGTTCACTTTTAAAAGGCTAATGTTATTCTGATCTGTGGCAGCGGTTGAGCAGTTCTGGGTATGTCTTCTCTGCATCTTTGCCCCCATATTTGGCTAGTGCTGCGATTACTGCTATTGATGTATTAGAACAAAATCCTGAGTTGACATCAAAGCTGAAGGAAAACGTTGCCATTTTATGGAAAGGTTGGTTTGAGCATGCATTTAACTTTTCTGTACGGTCTTAGGGATTGAATTCAAAGTCCTTTGTTTCTGTGATAATACACATGTTCAGAGTTCAAGTAATCTCTGATATAGGCCTAGCTCTAGGTCTGCTAAGAGCTAATTTAAAACAAAATCAGACAAAAGAAAATACTTGGAGATTTGGAGCAAAATCCAAAGTCCTGGTGCTATTAGGAAGCTGAATAGAATAGAATCTGATTTTTATACTTGTTTAGGGCTTGACATGTGCCTGCTTATTTGAGAATTAGGACAATTAAAGTACATTAAAAAGGTGTGAGTGCTCTAAGGTCCGTGAGCAACCAAATAAGAGTAGTGGAACCTAAGTTTGATTGGTGTTGAAATGTTAGTTTGGAGTACCTAGGAATTGTAATCATATCAGCCTAGCAACGCAGAATATGAAGTTACTTGAGTTACAGAAAAGTTCTTTTTTTTTTTGGTCAAGAGTTGCAGAAAAGTTTTAAGACCATTTAAAGTATGCAAATCAAACCTTAAACTGTTGATTATTTGATCTAAAAGTCTCACAACACTTGAAAAAGAATTTAACTTGTGTAGTTGATTATTTGACCTAAAAATGTCAGTGTCAAACTAGGCCACCTCCCTTCCACCCCACCCTAAGCCGTACACATATTATAGTGGGGAAAAGAGAATAGGGTACATTGGATACAAGGTTGTGAGTGTTTTCTCAACATTGAAATCTCCATTTTCTAAGATACATATGGAGCTTATTCAGCACCGTGGTGAGTAGAAGTTGATATTTTTTCATTAACCTATGTAACATGCCAACATCGGATCAGAAAGCACCTTGATGACTTACATGGTGTCTTTGTTAAAAAAATGTCCTCATTTTTCTTTTCCTTGCAAAAACAAACATTTTCATATGAGACACCCTGATATTTTCTTATTAACTTATAAAACATCAGAAAGCGCCTCGGTTATTTACTTCATTGTATATTCATTTAAAATTGTTTAGTTTTTAAAAATCAAACGTTTTGTAGTACAAGCCTTCGTTTGGTGGTAGAGAATAGCTGAGAGTGCAAACAACTGTTTGGTGATTATTGTGAAACTGACACAAACCATTCCCGGCTCTGAACTTCTTGTGAAATACAGGCCTGTCAGATATCCTGGGACTTTCGGTAGCAAGCAATCCAGAATCACCCATTGTTTTCCTTCGACTTGAAAAATCAACAGGTTCGGTGAAAAGTGACCTCCAGCTGCTTGAAGAGATTGCCGATCGTGTAAGTTCACAGTTCTTTTGCTCCATCTTAGTAGAGTCCTGTGATTGGTGGATGCCTGAATCGAGTTTTATCTGCTGATTTTAAACATTTGCAGGCCTTGAAAGAAGATTCTATATTTGTAGTGGTTTCAAAAAGATCAACGCTCGATAAATGCCCCCTGCCTGTGGGAATTCGACTGTTTGTTTCTGCCGCCCACATAGAATCTGACCTGCTCAAGGCATGTGCCTCATTGAAGAGAGTTGCAGCTGAGGTGCTGAGCTTGCGGGATCGTAGATGATTGATGCGCATGTAAAAATCAGACTTTTTGTTTTTAACTGCTTTGGAAGATTTTTTCATGAAATTGTCTTTATTTTTTCTTAGAAATTTCCATTCACAAGTAAATTATTTTCATATGTAACTACAATTAATTTCATTGTTCATTCTACTTTTATTATTTAAAATTTTGTGATCCTTTCTACCTATTTTAGTTGTTATAGTGTTAATGGTATTCTAATGTCTCAAAAAAAAAGGGTAAAACTAGTAGTCTAATCTCTCAGCTTTATTTTTATTTGGCAAAATGTTTTAAAATTTTTTTGACTTATTTAAAAACTTTAAATAGATTTTTATTTTTTTATTATGTTCAATCAAATTTTGTATTTTTTTAATCAAATAGATTTTTATGATTAACTATTATTAGTTAAAATGTTATTAACTTTTTGAATAAATAAATAAAAGATAAAGTGAAGATATGGAAAAGTCTCATTAAATATTTGTTATTGCACATAAGTACTTTTTTTTAAAAAAGCCTTCAATTTATAATTTCAACTAAAAGATTATTAACCCTTTTGGTGCCCCTAGCTCAATTTCCAATTACCAACAATCTTTCCAGGAGAAATATTGAAGAAATTTTATCTGCATTCATTATTTGCGAGAAACATGCTGCGTCTGATGACCTACTGTAGGATTGGAAAGCAATTATGGTTAACGTTTCAATATTTCATCCAATTTTCATTTTGGATGTTAAATAACTTATTGTATAAACCAAGGTCAAGGTTTTGTAGAGTGCATCTTTGACTGGGTGTAGATACTTGATTTGGTTAGCGTATTATTAGTTTTTTAATAATTGTTTTATAAAATGAGAACAAGCATGTAACAGCTACGTCATGTAGAAAGCAGTGAAAATAACACAAAACAAGTGACAGAGTTCA
Source organism: Theobroma cacao (assembly GCF_000208745.1). Taxonomy (NCBI): domain Eukaryota; kingdom Viridiplantae; phylum Streptophyta; class Magnoliopsida; order Malvales; family Malvaceae; genus Theobroma; species Theobroma cacao. Next base: position 6,863,471 of record NC_030855.1, on the reverse strand, counting down.
TGAGTTATTTTCATTTTTGAGATCTTCTAGAAAGCTTGGCTTGACAACTCACGTATAGAGGTAATTAAAGAGTCATCCTCTTAACCTTTTTCTTGAAATACATTTATTTTATATTTTTCCTTTTTATTAAGAAAACACATGATACATTCTTAGATGTCATCGAGCTCCACTATATCATTAAACCAAAATATCCTTCCACTATCCAATACACAAGTAATGAGCTAACGTGCTATCCCCATAAAGAACGTGTTCTTCCCATCATAAATAGGTTCTCTCATAAAGAACGTGTTTTGCCTAAATATACTCTTCTATTTCATAAGCACTTTTTACTAACCGCTCTTAAAGAATGTTCTTATTTGGTATATATATAAGAACTTGACAATTCAAGAGGGACATTAGACAAATTGAGGAAATTGTGAGAAAAAAGACCTCGTGATAAGGTGATTTCAGAAATATTTCTAGTAAAAAAAAACATGAGTAGACCAAAATGCCCTTAACAACATCGTTTCAAATAAATGCTCAGCTGTTTGAGCTATCTCCCTCCCGGCAAAGAGAAAATAGAAAAAAATAAAAATAAATGCTCAGTTGTTTGAGCTCGGTCATCTTTCTCTCTAAATTGTCTCAACTCTGGCAAGTCTCTGTTGAGCACCATCGTCGTTAGCTCTCTCAGATCTCTGAACTGTATGAGTTCTGTCAACTCTCTGTTGAGCACCATCGTCATCGGGCTGTGGTCTATCTCTCGGCATCTGGCTATATTGTTGTAGATTAACAGACTCTATAGCAGAGATGACATCAATGTACCTATTATTAGGTTTATTACTACAACACACTTAAATTTTTAAAACATTTGGTATAAATTAGAAAATGGATTAGAAACATTGCTCAAAGTTGTTACACGCCATGCATCTATAACATGTGTTAGCGTTATTTTAGCGTGTCACGACATTGGTTATATGCATGGCGTGTTACAACATTTAACGTTATATGCATGGTGTGTTACCACATTTTACGCTATATGCATGGCGTGTTACCACATTTTACGCTATATGCATGGCGTGTTACAACATTTTATGTTATATGCATGATGTGTTACCACATTTTACGTTATATGCATGGCGTGTTACAACATTTTTCGTTATATGCATGGCGTGTAAAAACATTTTACGTTATATGCATGGCATGTTACCACATTTTACGCTATTTGCATGGCGTGTTACAACATTTTACGTTATATGCATGGCGTGTTACAATATTTTACGTTATATGCATAGCATGTTACTTGTTACCACATTTTACGCTATATGCATGGCGTGTTACCACATTTTACATTATATGCATGATGTGTTACCACATTTTATGCTATTTGCATGGCGTGTTACAACATTTTATGTTATATGCATGACATGTTACCACATTTTATGTTTTATGCATGGCGTGTTAAACATTTAACGTTATATGCATGGCTTGTTAATTTAATGTTATATGCATGGCATGTGTTACCACATTTTACGTTATATGCATGGCGTGTTACAACATTTAACGTTATATGCATGGCGTGTTACCATATTTTATGTTATATGCATGGCGTGTTACCATATTTTTCGTTAAATGCATGACGTGTTACGACATTTTATGTTATATGCATGGCGTGTTACCACATTTTACGTTATATGCATGGCGTGTTACAACATTTTACGTTATATGCATGGCGTGTAACAACATGACTAACAAATTTTTGATCACGGCATGTATTGTGTAAAATGATTGACAAATTTTTTTTTTCAAAATTTCAATAGGGTTCTAATTGTGCGACTTGTGATAAGACACGATGGTCAGTGGGTGGATGGCATTTACAAGGGTGGTGAGTCATGAATGTGGGGGGTTATGAGTGATTTGTCGTTTGCGGGCTTGATAAAGCTGGTTAAAGATGTTATTAGGGTAAACTCAGAAATTGACGAGATTGAGTTACATGCATTGATCAGTACACCCGGAGAGCTATCACGGCCAATTATCAAGGATGATGAGGATGTTGCATTAATTTTGCTAGAACAGAGGAATGTTCCGACTGTGTATGTCAGCATTAAGGGATGCCAAACAAATGTTATATCACATGAAGAAGTTGGACAACATGGCAATCAGCTCAATCAAAATGAGATTTACAATGCTTCACATATACCACAACATTCGGTCCGTAACCCACAACAATGGAAATTGAGGTATGCACAAGAGTTTGTGCAGTCCAGTAGACAGACAACATTCACAGAACAGTTGGCTGCACAATTCCGATCAGGATGTGCATCAAACCAATTACTTGTTTCTATCGAACAAATGCAACGATCGGGTGAAACTGTAAAGTGTGTAATACCATTGTCAAATGAGAATACGAAACTTGAGGACAACAATGTGAGGTTGGAGGGTGACACTGCGATGCTGGAGGATAATACTGCATTTGATGAGGGAAATGAGGATTTGTTCGCAGCCGGTGAAAATAGATTTGATGACACTTCAGATGATGGGCTTAAACAATGGCAAGATGATAGTTCAGATGATGACTGCCTTTATGACAATGACATTCCAATTTGCAATAATGTTGAAGGCAAAACCGAACCTGTTGGAGGTGTTGATGTAGGAGATGTTCAGTGTAATGACCCCATATACAATGACCCCATCGCTGGTGAGAACAGATTCGTTCCCTTGATACATTGCTCGATGATAGTGATAAGGAAAGGGGAAATGTAAGGATATCTAGTATGTGGGTAATTACAGGTGCAGCAAGGTTCTCCTTCTAAACAATTATCACTGAGGAGTCGACACGTGCCGATGATCACTTATACAAAGAAAGAATGTTTTCGTCGAAGGTCGAGTTGAAACAAGCTTTAAACATGTTGGTTATAAAAGAGAAGTTTGCGATAAGAGTAAAAAGGTCATGTAAAGGTCGTTATGAGGTTGGTTGCAAGGACAAGGCATGCAAGTTCAGTGTGCGTGCAACGAAGTTACCTAACAGAGGAGAATATTGGCAAGTTCGGACATTCCACAAAGTACACACCTATACTGTTGATGGTTTTCAAGGGCAATTTCCAACGAGTGCGAAGATAATTGGTGAACTTATGTCACACAAGCTTCGGGCTAATGAAGTAGCATTGAGACCTAAGAACATAATTTGTGAGATGAGGGTTCAGTGGGGATTGGAATGCTTGTATGTAAGGCTTGGCAAGCGAAAGAGTATGTAGAGAGGCTTGTTTTCGGTCCACCAAAGGAGTCATTTCAACTACTACCCTCATATTTTTATATGTTGGAATAAGCAAATCCTAGCACAGTGACTGCATTGGCTACTGATGAGGCAGAAAGATTCAAATATTGTTTCTGGCCATAAGGGGCTTGTATTCGAGGGTTTAGGGATGTAATGCGTCCTACGGTTGTAATTGATGCGACACATCTAAAAGGCAGGTTCAAGGGTGTTCTATTTGTCACTGTATGCAAAGATGTGAAGGAGTGCGTTTATCATCGACCATGTTGAGGACAAAGACTCGTGGACATGGTTTCTTAACAAGCTGCGTGATGCGGTTGGTTGTCTTGAAAACACTGTGTTTATTTTTTATCAGCATCTCAGCATTAAGAAAGCAATCCAAAATGCATACCCAGAAGTGCATCATGGTTTATGCAGTTACCACTTGAAAAAAAACTTTAAAAACAAGTTCAAGCGCGACGACGTTTGTATGATTTTCACCCTTGCTCGAGATTGCTATAAGGTTTCCGATTTCAACAGACATATGAACTAGCTCAAGCATATTCATCGGGAGCCCATGCTGACCTTATGAAGATAGGGCCTGAGAGATGGGCACCTGCATGTTCACCGGCAAGGCGATACCAAATGATGACATCCAACATAGCGGAATGTGTTAACTCATGCTTGAAGCACGCAAGACAAATGCCAATCACTGTTTTGATCGAGTTCATCAAATACATGTTCCAGCATTAGTTCCATGATCGGTACAAAGAGGCCGTCAAGGTGACCACGCCCCTCAGCCCTTGGGTTGCCAAGCAGTTGAGCAAACGGTTTAATGATGCACATCGTTTTGTAGTTAAGCCTATCAATCGAGTGGAGTTTAAAGTTAAAGACGAAAAATGGACGGACTTGTAAACCTGTCCAAGAAGACGTGTTCATGTTGTGAGTTCCAAACAGATTTACTGTCATGCAACCATGCCATTGTAGCAACAAGGTCAGAATATCCTTATTTCTTATTTGAACCGTAATTGACATAGCATTTACATTGTGCTTGAAGATTGAGTTTATTGTATTTTTCAATAAATGCAAACGTGAAGCCATTAAATTCTGCGCTGACTACTACAAGATAACCGTTTTGGTGGAGGGTTATTCGGGATCCATTAGGCCGGTAGGGCATCATAGTGAGTGGGGCATCCCCCCTCATGTGAAACAAATTATTGTCTTGCCACCACCTTGGCGAGGCCAAGCGGGAAGATCTAGGAGGAGAAGGATTCCATCGGGTGGTGAAGGTAGTCAAGCACGGAGATGTTCGCAATGCAAGAGGTATGGGCATAACAGACAAAATTGCCTATCCCCATTTGCAGTTCCATCCACAAATCCGGCACCATCTCCAAGTCAATCGGCCCCTCCACGAGTGCGTCGACCCAAAGCATAGTCAAGTTGCAGACAAATCGGCCACACATGTAACAATTGTCCAATACGAGGGACAATGTCTGAAAATGTAAGGTGTGTTATGGATGAAGACAGCTTGTCCGCCTAACTAAATGTGTAACCCATGTGCAATACCTTTCTCACAATTTCCTTTTATAGTATCTTACATTCATTCATATTTTTTAGTGCTTGTTAGTTTCTTCTTGTAGATGAGTTTTTATTTTTTTATTAATTTTATAGATATATTATTTGAGAATTCATTTCATTTTGTCCGTAGTTTTGAACACTGAATAGACTTGCGAAGTCCCTATACTGTTACCCCATTTGTCACATTTTATTACCACTTGTATTAAATAATTAATGATTTGATTTAATTTCTTTCTATTTCATTTGATTTAACCGTTTATGTTCTTACAATAAAATTCCTTTCTATTTCATGAGTAATTAGATTTCGCCAATACTTTCTACCTCTGTTTAGAAATTTAAGGAAAGTTTTAAAACAATAACACCTGTTATAAGAAAAATAATATAACTTGATATTTTAATTGTTATTTGAGTGATTTCGGCTCTTAGATGCTTATCCATACTCAATATCAAAAATTCTCGAAGTTCAATTTTCTTTTTCAAACCTTGCCAAATATATGTCTATTTTAAAAATGAAAATAAGTAGAGTTTCGAGAATCTCATCGGCTAAGCACTTCTATTTATATTTATATAATTTATAAGTCATTAATTTATATTTTTAATTTAAAAAATGTATTAATAAAATAGAGTAAAGTTTTTATTTATAAATTTAATAGGATTTGTGGTCTTCAATAACCTAATAAGCTCTAATGTAATTCTTGAAATTTATATATAATTTCATATTTGTATAGTAGCAATAGTATTAGATTTTGGTTGGTCTACCATGATACTTAAATTAAAAAAAAAAGAAGAGAAAAGAAGAAACGATAACGAATTTCTTGGAAAAGAGAAAAGAAGTAATATTAAAATCCTTTTTGATTAGTGAGAAAGAGAAAAAACCTTTAAGCTGCTTTTTATTAAGAATTTCTTAGAAAATGATATTTAGCCTGACTTTTGCTTTTAAGAAGTAGATAAGATGAAAGGGCAAGCCGAACAGGTACTTAATAACCAATTCAGCCTCCTTTCATTGCACTTATATGGGTGTGGAAAACAAAGAGTCAGTATTCATGCCTATAAATAAAGGAAACCATTAACCATTTGAATCAAATTCAATTATCTTAATCAATCTCAAATAATTGAAAAATGACTTCCAGAGATGCAAGAGTCGAGAACGGGGAAGAAGCAACCTCCGAAGAGGAAAATGTGCCTTTGAGGGAGCAGTTGCAGATATTCCAGCAGGATATGCACGCCCTCATCGACAACCTTATGCAAAGGACTTTTGACCTGGAGGCTGCCATCCTGAGCAACAAAAAGATTCTCGCGGAGATAGAGTTCAAAGTATATGAACTTAGGAAGAAATGAACTACGGTTCTTTTTTTTGTATCATCTCCTTGTATTTTCAGGGTGGTCTTTTTTTGAAAACTTTAATAAAATTTATAGGAATTTTTATTTTCATTGAGCACATATTTTCTTGAGTTATTTTCTTCGTTGAAGTTATATTATGCTGAATAACTTCGTGAGTGGATGTTACGCTGAATGCATGCAGACTTGGCGTGACACGCTGAGTTAATGCAGATTTATGGCATGACACGCTGACTTGTTGCAGTCTTGTGGGGTGACACGGCAAGGGCCAATTATGGTGACACGTTGAGTGCAAGCAAACTTATGGCGTGACACGCTAAGTTAATGCAGACTTATGGCGTGACACGCTGACTTGTTGCAATCTTGTGGGATGACACGGCAGGGGCCAATTGTGGTGGCACGTTGAGTGCAAGCAAACTTATGGCGTGACACGCTGACTTGTTACAGTCTTGTGGGGTGACACGGCAGGAGCCAATTGTGGTGACACGTTGAGTGCAAGCAGACTTATGGCGTGACACGCTGACTTGTTGCAGTCTTGTGGGATGACACGGCAAGAGCCAATTGTGGTGACATGTTGAGTGCAAGCAGACTTATGGCGTGACATGCTAAGTTAATGCAGACTTATAGCGTGACACGTTGACTTGTTGCAGTCTTATGGGGTGACACGGTAAGGGCTAATTATGGTGACACATTAAGTGTAAGCAGACTTATGGCGTGACACGCTGACTTGTTGCAGTCTTGTGGGGGGTGACACGGTAGGGGCCAATTATGGTGACACGCTGAGTGCAACCATACTTATGGCGTGACACATTGAGTTAATGCAAACTTATGGCATGACACGCTGACTTGTTGCAGTCTTGTGGGGCGACACGACATGGGCCAATTGTGGTGACACGCTGAGTGCATGCAGACTTGGGGTGACACGGCATGGGCCAATTGTGGTGACATGCTAAGTGCATGCATACTTGGCGTGACACGCTGAGTTAATTCAGACTTATGGCATGACACACTAACTTCTTTTAGTCTTGGCAGGTGACACGGCAGAGGCCAATTATGGTGACAGACTGAGTGCATGCAGACTTGGCGTGACAAGCCAAATTGTTGCAGTCTTGTGGGTGACACGGCACAAAATTAATAAAATTAAGAAAATTTTAGCTTTTCGATTTTTTGGGTTTTTTCAATATGAAGTTTATCTCTCTATTTTTACCTTTATACTTTTCAACTTGATTTTATATTTAATTGATAAAGAAGTAATGGGAAAGTAATGTATAAAATGTATGAATATTAAAATTAATAAAATTAATTGTATATACAAAAAAAATGATGTACATACAAGGGTCGATATGTTCAGGGTTCGCTCTCACAATTGTTGGAAACAATTTCTAGTGCGTATTGGCGATGCATATTTGCAATCATATTCTGCTTAACTATGATATTTTTCGATTGCAAAATATCGTCAATGTACCCTATCATGAACATACAGCAACTGACACTATCGTTCTGCCAATGCACTTTAGCTTTTGGCAAATGGATATCCAACAGCATCGGCATCATATCCCGTGTCTTTTGATGTGTTTTGTCGAAATAACCGGTTTGGTGGCAGATGATTGGCATAATAGTCGTAAGGGGTGTCATCTGAGCCGCACGCACTCCATTATCCTTAGCATTCGAAGTTCTTACGGAGTCCACCACCTTGATCGTCCAACTCACCTAGTCAATCTTTGCTACCACCCAATGCCTGCCCACATTGCAATGTGTGAGGATGAAATCGACATCTTCCCATTTTTTGCCGTATGTCAGCCTCTCACCCTCCATGTAACCTCGCAACTCATCCAAAATTTCCATCGTGGACCGAGCATCTTCAATTGGAAATAAGGTATGTAGCATATGGATAGTGTCCTATGAAGCATGTATACATTAGCTTACACTTAATGCAATAAAAAACTGAGTATTTTCATAATTGAAAATTTTTCAGATAAACTTTCGAAGAATATCGTGTCAACCACGCATGCATGGGTAGTGTACAACTTCGACTTCAACCCTGTCATCCGCTTACAGAGTACGCTAAGGCATGCATTTATATGTTCACTACTCATTTCTTCTTTGGGATCCTTTAATGTTGTGAAAAATTCAGCACCTTGATCCCTTAAGATTCCAACGTCATACCTGCATATGTAACAGAATGAATTTCAAAAGCCTTGTGGATTAATGTTTCATTAAAAAACAATATTTCCAATGTTATTTTTGAGCTTACCTTGCACACTCGTCTTTCTTGAAAGCTTCGTATGCTTGCACCAGTGCATCCTTCATTTCCCGACGGCTCACTAAAAGGTCAACGTATAGGCTTGAAATGTATTTGCTCACCAGTTTGACTCATGCCTACTCAGTTGGGTCTGAAATTGGCGGTGCACGATGATGGACATCAGACTCTACTGACAACAACCGTTCCTGCTGGCTTTAGGAGTGCTCTAACAAAAATGGTCCCCTTCAACCTGAACTGATGCAAGGTTCTCATCCCGTCCTTCTGTTGCCTCGACTATTGCATAGGACTCAGGAAAATGCTGTCCTTCAACCACGATTGACTAAAGGTCCCTCTCCCCTACCGCAGATGCATCGATAAACGAATCAACCTAAGGAACATGGACTACTTCAGCCACGAGCGAGTGAAGGTCCCTTCCCCCTCTTGTAGATGCATCAATAACCAAATCAACTTGAGGAACATGGACTCCTTCAGCATCATCTGATTGAAGGATCACATCCCCTGCAACAGCATCATCTCCGTCACGGCCAACAACATCATCATGAAAGTGAACAGCAACTTCATCATGCTGCCCATCATCAGCATCAACGTCGTCCTCACCAGCATCGTGAGATGAAGGACCGCCCTACAGAACGAGATAAATGGGAAAATCCGTTAGCTCATAAAATACCATAAACCGATAACAAAAAATACATCTACACCTACTAAACATAAACGACAAATATATGAGCAAAGATAGAATATTATACTTGTGATTTCAGGCCCTCTAGAATATGAGTAACGACACGGTCCTCAAATGTCTGCATGGCCAGACTCAATGACTGAATTGAAGCCTTCAGCTCCGACATGTCTTTTTTATGCTGATGCATGATCCGTCGTAGCTGACGCTTCGTAACTACTCCGTCATTGACTCTTGTCGAATGGGTCAACTGCAATAACATATATTACTATGTTATTCAATAATCATATAAGAAATTCTTGAACATTAACTGTTACAACTTTAAAATCCATACCGGCGGCTCGTTACCACTGTGCGATTGAGCAGGACCGGTAGATGGTTGAGGAGTTGTCGTCACTTCCCTCAACTATAATCACAAAAATTACTCTGTTACTCGATAAACATATGCAGAAATGTTGAACACAAAATGTTACAACCGATCTTACCGATGGCTCATTAGTAGTCTACGTCTGAGGAGGACCTATCGGTGGTTAAGGAGCTGTTGTCGCATGGTCCAACTGCAAACACAAATATGTTAATCGATAATCACATATAGAATTGTTGAACATAAACCGTTACAATCGTCCTTACCAGCTGTTCACTGCCATTACCATGCTCGTCCCCTTCCTCCATCAACTCAGGGGCCGACAGCTCATCCACTAAAGCAGCGACGGTGTGCCTCCACTTGATGCCACTAGTGGCTCTATTCTCTTTTAATTTTCTCCTATTTTCCCGAGCACCTAAGCCCTAGTCTGGCTAATCCTCTAAGTGCCCTATTGGCACTTACTGGTGGCCCTCAGATAACGGGACATCAATGTCCACATAATACTCCTGGCTGGCCTCATCAAGGGTGGGCTCCAAGGTCTCGATTGCCCACAATTGTAAAATAGGGATTGTGATTAAATTAGACCAAATAAAATTATTATAAAAATGCACAGTAGAATTTAGTAGTTGTTCAATCACTAGCTCAATTGACTCTAACTTCTCAATTATTTTGTAGAAAACTTTCGGCTTCTGATTGCATTATCATCTGCACATACGTAGGTAGACGTCCTTCGGAGTAAAGGGGGTAACTATTTTTTGAAAGGCTGAAATTGCCCCCATTGCCCAGAATTGCAAGTCAAATGTAACATTATCAGACCGTATATGATAAACAAGTGCAACCATAAATTTTTATGTTGAAATGAAATGGATAAATGTTTAGTGACAACACCTGTATCACCCACGCGAATCCGTAAATGTTGTACCGTAAAAGAGTAGCCTTCTACGAGTTTGAGTTAGGCACTTCGAACCCCTTCAAAAGGTAGTCCTCGATCAACCTCCAAACATAGTGACCCCATGGGAAGGCATTCCAAGCGTCGATGTCCTCTAGACATTTCATTTTGGACTCATTGACTTAAGAAGTCCCTTCATGGATTATTCTAAGTTTATCCCACACTTGTTTAGCTGTTGTACAGTTTGAGACTTTATTGAATTCAGTGGGGGTCAAGGCACAATGCAATGTATTGATGGCCTTAAAATTTGTTTGGACTTTCTTAGTTTCAGCCTCAGTCCATTAAGACCTTGGCTTAGGCATCAACTCATTGGTTACAACATTCAAAGTTGAGGGAATAAAAGGTCCATCAGTTATGACATCCCACATTTCATAATCTATAGCTCTAATGTAAATTGACACCCTAGTACTCTAATAAGGATAGTTAGAGCCATCAAACAGAGGTGGTTTGTTTATTGATTGTCCCTCAACAACTATGGATTTTTGTTGAGCCATTTTGATCATCTCAAAGGGTGTTAGACCTTAATAACAGAGAACTTGCTCTAATACCACTTGTTGATCCCAATAATATATGCTAGAAGGGTGGTGAATAGCACAATTCTGCTTTTTCAAAAATTGTCTCTAAGTGTAGACAAATGCAAGATAAATGAAATAAAGAAAATAAAACAAACACAGAGTAAACAAGACAACAAAATTTAGAGTGGTTCAGTCCAAGACCTACATTCATTACCTTGATTATCTAACCAAGGATTTTCCAAACAAATCCACTAAGAATCGGTGAAATTCACAAGCTTTCACCAAGCTTTACAATGGTTTTTACCAAGCTCAGCCAAAACCTTTTACACTAGTTTTTCACGGGCTAAACTAAAACCCAACACTTAACTTTTCAAGGCTTAGTTAGAACCTTAACACATTCAAGCAATCCTAACTTGAAACAACCACTTAGAGTGACTCCCTCACTCTAAGAATACAAGTAGAAAAGTAGAAGAAAGTACCTATGATCACAAGTTCATCTAAATAGTACAAGGTTGAGTGCAGAATACAAATACAAAGGATGGGCGTTTAAGTGCAGTAAGGTGAAGAAAGGATTTTCTAGTTTTTCAGCTCTTAATGACTCAAATCTCTTCCAAAAACTACTTTCTAACTGTTAGAAGACCTTTTTATACTTGGAGAAACATCTCTGATGGCAGCTTGATAGTTTTCTAGCCGTTGGAGACAGTTGAGAGTCGGTTCTAGCCGTTACTTTGTCTTTTAGTGCAGATTTCAAACTTGAAGGCAGAATGCTCTTAGTCGACTAACCAATATCTTAGTTGACTAAGTCGTCTCTATTTTCTACTTCCTATATCTGACAGCTATGGCTATGTGCACTTAGTCGACTAACCTATTTCTTGGTCAACTAAGTTGGTTCTATCTTGAAGTTCAGATTTTGGCAGTAGCTTCTTAGTCGACTAACCCTTATCTTGGTCGACTAAGTTGGTTCTGTTTCTTAATATTCTTCAACCCGCCATTTCTCCAATTTAAATTTTAGCCAACCAACATTCTTCCTTATTCAACTAAGGAGCTTCCTTCTTGTTGATCAATCATGTCTCCTTATTCTCATGATTTTTGACATACACTTTTGAAGAATAGATTTATTATTTTTATACATTATTTGTCCTGCACACTTAGGTAAAGATGTTAGACATAAATGAAGTGGGAATGTTTTACTATCATCAAAAACTAATGGAGCCAACAATGCATATCAAGTCAAATGTCGTGACATGACATGCCTCAGTGTCGTGACACGTCATGCATCATTGTTGTGACACGCCAAAAACCCATGTGACTAGTTAACCCATAAGTCGCCAGGAACAGCCGTGACACGCCAAAAACCCATAAATCCAGTTAACCCACAACACGCCAGGAACATCCATGACACATAAAAAACTCAAAAAACCAGTTAACCCACAACACGCTAGGAATAACCGTGACACGCTAAAAACCCAAAAAACCAGTTAACCCATAATGCGCCATATACAGACGCAGACCCCCTTCAACACTTTGGTACGACCATAAAACTAGGAAGAAAACAGTTTAAGCAAAGCATAACAATTGCAAAAAAATCACCAAACAACCTAGCAAACCAACAAAAAATCAACAGTTTAAGCAAACCAACCTAACAAAAAATCTACGAACAGAAGAAAGATTAATTTTAGAGTGACTAACCTCTTCACTGATAACCGACATTGTTGCTGTAATGTAGTTAAGCTTGCAAAAAACAAACTTGAACTCTCTACTACCTTTCAAAATGAGGATTGAATGAAAATCTCTTACTTCCTTCACACAGACGTTTGTAATTGCAAAAAAATATTTAATTAAAACGAAATGGCTTTTTATATTCATTTCATTCGTTCAGTGGAAGTCCAAACGCCTTCCTCGTCATTTGCCCACCTTCTTTCAACATATTAAACCCATGGCGTGTCACACGTTCAAGCCATGCTATGTCACACGTTCTGACCATGGCATGTCACACACTTTAAACGCTGCCGTGTCACACCCGTCTCACATATTCTCACCATGTCGTCTTACACATTATCACCCTGTTGTGTCATAGATTCCCTCCATGCCGTGTCACACACTCTAAACCTTGTCGTGTCACACTTGTGTCAAACATTATCACTGTGCCGTTTCACACATTATGACCTTACCGTGTCACATGTTCTGACCATGGCGTGTCACACACTCTAAACGTTGCCGTGTCACACCCATCTCACATATTCTCACCGTGTCGTCTCACACATTATCACCTTGTCGTGTCACAAATTCCCTCCATGGTGTGTCACACACTCTAAACCCTACCGCGTCACACTCGTGTCAAACATTATCACTGTGTCATTTCACACATTATAACCCTCTCGTGTCACACGTCTGACCATGGCGTATCACACACTCTAAACTCTGCCGTGTCACACATTATCACTGTGTCGTTTCACACATTATAACCCTCTCATGTCACACGTCTAACCATGGTATGCCACACACTCTAAACCGTATTATGTCATGCCCCTGCCACATTCTCACCGTGCCGTCTCACACATACCTTGAGTGTCACACACTCTAAACCCTACCGTGTCACACCCATCTCGCATATTCTCACCATGACGTATCACACATTCCCACCATGTCATGTCACACATTTCCACCATTCCGTTTCACAAACTCTAAAACCCTACCGTCACACAAACCATATGGCTTGCTATAGCACAACCATTTCCTGCTTCAGATTCACATCTTTCTCTTTTCGATTCACTACCGTATCAAGGATTTCTACTTTCACATCATTCTTGAAGCTTTCGATTCATCACAATCGGTTCCTCGTTCGATTTAATATCACCCTTCGTATTATCTGAATGCCATGTTTGAAATATCTGAAAAACCATTATTTTGTTTTGCAAAAGCTTCTGGGGAAAAAATTGGATGTTTTGCACAAAAGTAGATGATCGAAAATTCTTCACATATTTATTTTCTAATTTTTTGCATGTTTGAGAGTGCACGTCACCGAAGATGTCTCATTAAGGGCATTTTTGTCCCAAAATCTCTTCTGGTGGCTAAAAATAGTTAAATTTATCTGAAAGGTTATTTTCAAAAACACTTTGTTTTCAAGGGCCAAAAAAAAAATTTCCCCCAATTATTTCACCAGATTCCTCTCTGAAAGCTCTTCCCAAATATTCTTTCTCTTAATCCTCTCCACTCAACTCCATCCTATCTTATTCTCCACCATGCTCTACCACCATAATTTTTCTTACCTTTTCCCCAACTTGTACCCCTCACCTCTTCCCATAAAGCATTTAACACTTCAAAGACTACTCTAATCTTCTTCTTTGTTACTTTTAGTGCATTACTTGTTACAACATTTCTCCTTTCCTTATCAAAAAAACCCTTTACATTTTGGCAACTCCACTAGGGAAGAGTGATTGCATTAAGTGAAAGTTATTAAAACATTACACTACTAAAAGATAAGGAAAGTTTTCCTGATAACTAAGAAACACTTGTTTGCACCTGTGTCCAAGAGTTCATGAAAATGCTTTATGCTTCCCAAGAAATGATGCAAATGTTTAGGTTAAGAAGAGGATGATGGAGACAATCTACCACTGCAACCCCTCAAGTCCAACTCATTTTGTCCCATAATAGTGAAAATGTGACTAATTGGGTCAATGTTCGTATGAGCCTTACAAGTCAATATGTGGTTGTATGGGAATTGCATTTTTAGATATTCATGTATGACATTTTGTTAATCATAATAACATTGAGATAGTTCTTTATCCATAAGTTTGTGATTTAATTACTATTTATACTTATGTAGATAAAACCAATGAAACTATATATGCCTTACAAAAGAATTCTATTGGGATTCAATTATGAGATCTTTATGCCTCAAAGCATTATTCCTAAAAGTTCCTGATCATTGTCTTATTGAGACGGGGCATCAATAATGCTCATGCCATGTTCCTTACTTGTGAAGTAAGCAACCGCTCTCATAGGTTGAAGTATAAAAATACTTGAAACTAGCATGTGAGTGCTTGCCATGGATGAGCAAGTTCACTGAACATGACCTGACATGAGAAGTGCATTGAAATTTCACTCTAGTGTCTATGCAATTCTTCTCATGTGTTAGTTGTGTAACAACTCTATAAACTTGGGACACCAAGTTTTCTTGTATGTGGAGTGTCATGCTTTGATTTGTCCTTACGGGTGCCTAACCAAAGATGCCAAAACAAGATGCTTTTAAGTATCGTATGAAGCAAATGGAAATTGTTTCCATATGTAGAATTAAATTGAAACCCAAAATTTTGAAATAAGTTAATTTAAGAGTTGAATGTAACTAATTTCAAATGAATGATATGATTAATAAATATAACAAGACATAGATTTAATTTCATGCTCATATGGATGGATGTATGTGGATGATTATGGACTAGGCCCAATGTAATTGTGGATGTATGGTTAAATTTATCATGGTACTTATTTATTAAATAGGATTTGCACACTCTGCCTTTCTGTTGATTTTTAGGGATTGTAAAATTTTCTCATCACCTAACTCCCGTTGGATGTATCATGAGGTTTTTTTACTAAAATGTAATTAATTACATCTAAGTGTAGAATTAAGCTTAGTTTAAGAGTTATTTTACAATTCAAAGATGAAGACGTAAAGGCACCATGAAGATACAAGGAGGAAGATTACAATATGTTATATGTTATCCCATAGGTTTGACCAAGCTAATTTCCTTCGATAGCTCTAGGAAATTTGTATAGATAAAGTCCATAATCATCCAAAGTAATATGCATGAGATAGATTTTTTTATGCAAGTAATAAATACTATGTAAGTAAAGATGAGACTTTAATAAAAACAAATAACGAAATTCCTTGGTAAATATTGAGTCACATGTCACGCATGATTAAGTTGCCTTCCACCAATAGCAAGATAATCTGGTTGTTCTTTTAATCAGAGACTTGTTAAGCACACTCAAGGTCACACTTTTACATAAGTATGTTTAAGCTATTGGTGGATCTTACTCAACTAGTTTCATAAAATCCAAATGCTTGGAAACTTGATTATTATGGCAACTAGAGGCAATGGCTACGCGAAACATATATGATATGTTTAGGTAATGTGTTGTCACCTAGCTAATATAAGAATTGTATAAAGATACCATTGGTAAGCTCAGTTACCTACCTAATCCACCTGTCATGGTTTATTGAGCACACCCAATGTCTTGATTAGAATAGATAGAGATCCTAGCACACTAAGAGAATCCTTGTAGAGATCTCTTGAGATGTTATGGAGAGTTATCATCTGGAAAAAAATAGTGGGAGCAATCAATTTAAGATTTACAATCTCATCTTAATTGATTATAATAAATAATTACTCATAAACGTTCTTTAAATTTCTAGGTTGTTAAAATGTGAATACACATCACTTTGTCCGACATACTTAATGCCATCATGAAATCTAGGCCAAAATGTTTATACTGGAACATCAAGTTGAGAAATGTTCTCAAATATTTATTAAGAATAGATGTCGTTAAAGAAGATATAGACTGGTATATCAAGTTGAAAAACATTCTCAAATATTTATTAAGAATAGATGTCGTTAAAGAAGATATTCTTACCTTCTTGACAAGGTCAAAGAATGAGAAGAGCGTAAAAGCTTCACTTTTGACCATGTATATGATTGAAGTAAATTTGTCTATCATTAGTCCATCATCATGGGCATTAGATACTGGATGTGGGTCACACTTATGTAATGACATGAAGGTGTTAGAAATAAGTAGAAGATTAACAAAGGGAGAGGTGGTTCAAAGAGTAGGGGATGGAGTAAAGGTTGCTGCATCAACTGTAAGGACAATTACCATACCTTTACCTTCTAGGTTGATCTTGGAATGAAAAGAGTGCTACTATGTTCCTTCCATATCTCGAAACATCATATCTATGTCATACTTGGCATTATATGATGATTTTGAATTTAGCATTAAAGGCAATTATTATTTTTTCTCCAAGGGAGAAATGCACTATGGTGTAGGGACACATTCAAATGGTCTCTATATCCTTGTTCCTAAAAAACCCATACTCAATATAGAGGTCACCAAAACAAAGAAAGATGATCCAAAACTATCCTACATCTAACACTGTAGGCTTGTATACATCAATGAGACTCGCTTAACCAAGTTAAACAAATAAGGTTATATCGATCCATTTAATTATGAATCTTATGGAATGTGTGAGAGTTGTCTCCTTGGTAAAATGACTAAGCCGCATTTCAGCATCAAGTACTCTTGTGCTGGTAAACGCAATCACATGAGTAGAGTTATTCAACACTTTGTCCTAACCCTAGTCCTATTGTGAGTCGAAACCAAACTTAGTAACAGAAAATGTGAATTCACCATGCCTGAATCTAAACTTCAACACGAACTATCTTAGGATGGAACGCCTTTTATCTAGAGCAACTTCAGTACAAATACAATTCTAATAATAGCCAACAGTCTCACACGGATGCGCATCCACTTAGATTACACGTAATTCTTTGCAAAAGCAATCATCTCCTTATTCCCTAATGATGTCATCCTCCCAATTTTCAAGCATAAGGGGAACTTTACCAATTTTCCCTACTCACACTCTCTTAAAAGAAAAAGCCATAATAGTTCCTTCCTTTGTTTCCTAAAAGTAGCTTTGTTAGGATCACCATAATAGACCCTTGACATAAAACAAGTCTTAGCTATGGAAAAGAAGACCAAAGATTCCTCCAAGTATGAAAGTCAACAACAAGATAAGTGCTCATATGTATTATCATTATTATCTACACACTATATACTACAATGATTCTTCTTAACACTTTTGCATATTTATTCTTATGTCTTTTTGTTACAACAAAATACATACATAGATTAATAAATCAGTAAATATTATTTATATATATATATATATTCATGTACATCTCAGTGGTCAACAAGTGGCACCCTATTTGTTTGACATTTAGCATTCCCAAGATGATTTTTGCCTTGGGTTTATTCATGTTACAAATGGATTTTGGCTTCGAACCACCATGGGTGGGCTGCATGCCCACGTTCTTTTAGTCTTCCCTCAGTTTTTCTTACCTTCATGACTTTCCTCTATTTGCAAACTTATTTGTAAAGTCAAGTGTGTTTTAGTTTATTGGGATTTGGAGCCAATTGTTGGAAGTTGTACGACTGGGAAATGTGGCTCGCTTGAAATGGTTTTTGTGTGTGAGTTCTTCGGGCTATCTTTTTGATGTCCATCATTGGTTTTCTATCATCATTGTTGGGTGTCGTTTGGGTTTCGAGACCTTTCTTGCAGTGATTTTTAGTCTCAATTTTTTTTTTCTTAAAACGATTTTGCTTCTAGGTTTTGTTTGGATTCTTCTCCCTTTTCTCTCCTTGCTCTTTTGTATCTCAAGTTGTCTATCATTTACGTGTTTATCTGACTTGCTTTGTGTTTTAGAAGTGGAAGTTGTTTCTCTTTTCTTGGGTAATTTAGTTCTGTTTCACATAGTTTTCCCTTTAGTGTGTCTTTTTAGTTATAGTTGTAGATAGATTAGTTTTGTTTGTAACATTTATTTTCATTATTTCCTTTGTTATTCTTTATTTGTTGTATTTATCTTATTTTTTTCTTTTTTTCTTTTTCAATATTAGTGGGTTTTGTAATCAGTTTCATTATTAATATAGGGTTATTTATAAATAAAAAATATTTGTTGTGGTTTTACCTATGTGATCTAATAGATAAAAATTGCTAATTTAGTGGAGTCGATTGTGTAAGAATTGTGGATTATCTAGTTAGGAGATTTTTTCTATGTAAGTGTGAACATGGTTTAATTTGAAAGCCAATAGAGAAGTTAACCTTTCGATGGATGTTATAAACATTGACTGAGATGAAATTATGTATTTACCAAATTAAGTGTGAATGGAAATCATGAGACATGGGTATTGTGACTAACCAATATTTTTTATTTTCTTCAATTATGGCTAAAGCACATTTTTTATTTATACGTATAACTGTTTACTCTGTAAACATATAAATGTAATAGTATGATTAATGACTCAACTAGATCTGCGCATGCAGATAAACAAATAGAAACACATTTTCTTTTTATTGGTACATTTTTATTTTTCTTGTGTTATACATGCATGCGGATATTTGATGAGAGAAAGGATTAAATAAAGTACATTAAAATGTATTAGATTGGGTTTAAGGTAGTCGCTGGTTTGTTATTGTCAGTGTGGTTATTACAATATTGAATACCAATATGGGGTGGTGTTCTTTTACACAGTAATTGTTATTGATTTGGTTTATCTGTTATGCCTTTTTATTGTTCATGTGTTTTGTCATTGATTTATTTCTCATTTTGCTTCTGCAACGAACTTGGATAAAACAATTGCTTATTTAGGTGAGCTTAACTTTGGCATTAGATTCTATCTAAAGTTAATCATTTTGCCTTATAAAAGTGACCATGCGGCTTTTTAAATTTAATGCGACTTTTTAAATTTAATTGTTTGCCTTTTTTAGATATGTTTGTTTCATGCATTGTTTTATCATTCAATTGTATTTTTTGTATTTGTAAATTGTCTTTATGCTTTTGATATGCAAAGTTTTTTACATATCATATCCAAACATATTGTTTGTCTCACATCCATTAATTATATTGTATATGTATCAATAGTTCAAGTGTGCTACATAGTACCATCTAATTTTAATATGGATGAAAAATATGAGACTGTTCTTTACTCAAATAACATTCACAATTTCTACCAAAATCCTATTCTGATTTAATGTCTTGGTGACAGAAATAAAACCTATGGCATGAATTTTCAGTTCAAATATTTTCTGTGTTTGTGTTAACGTAATTTGGTCTTTGTTTATTATTTTGCAACGACTCCGTTGATTTATGATTCAACGTTGAGATAAGCTATCAGCAGATTTTGTAAAGGTTTTTCGATCACTTTCCTTTTTGATTGCAACGTATTATTCGCCTTTAATATTTTGATAATTTTTTGATTTTCTTTTTTGAAATCAGTGTTTATGGATATTACTTATACAAATTATCATGGTATTGATGGGAAATTTCTCTTTAGTGAACATATATGTTTACTTGATGTCTGTGTTTCACGTGTTCCATAATTGATTATCTCTATTTTAAAATATCATAATTACCTTTAATCCTAGACCCTAAATCCTATAAGATAAGATGAAGTGAAATTTGGATGGTTGTCTATAACAAAATAAAGGTAGAGGTGACTATACATTGAGTGTTTGATGTTAAATCATTTGAAAAACAAAGCATGTTATCATGTCATCTAATCTTTAGATTTTTTTATGTCATTTGTTCATGGTAGAAAATTGTCAATTTCAATTGACAATGATGAACTTAACCAAAAGAGAAGTCCCAAATGGTCAAACATTTTGTTATTTGATTGTCCCATCACATCAGTAGCCTTAATCGGTGAAAAGTTATAAATGATAGATTTCTTAGGTACTTATCAAACTTTTTGTACATATTTTCAAAGTTATAAATAATACATATGGCTAAAGGTCTATGTTTGATCACCTGTTCTTGGTTACTATTGAAAATTTTTGTTCACTGTTTACTATGTAATATTTATTTGTTTCCATGATTTTTTTTATATTAACTGACCCTTCAAAATGGATCTATTTGTCAAAGCAGAAAATACTTGCTTCAGCATTTAATTTCTTTAAATTTTTTAACTGAAAGTGTGTGTTGGTTTAATTTAACCAATTCACATTGATTGATATGATTATATATTTATGATTGCATGTCACTAAGTATATGATAGTTTAATTCAACCCATTTGACTAATCAATATTTAATATTTGTATAACTACTTATATTTGTTCTATACATCTATTAGAGTTGAGCTATATTTTTGTTACTTTTGAACTTACTCTTTTAAGTAACATGCTCAATTCCTACTTTGACTGATATGTAAATTATCGACTGCTACGCATAATATAATGTTTTATGATTTCTTCATAACTTGTGTCTCATATTTCATATCTGTTTTGTATCTGTTTTATTCACATCATGTATGAATTTTTTTTTGAAGTACAATTTACACTAAACTTGAACCCCTAAATGCTATAAAACATTATAAAACCATATTCTAATTGTGATGTATAACAAAAAATAAATAAATTACCTAGCTACTCATTAAAGTTTTCATGTTTATTTTCAAACATTGTATTTTCAATATTAATATGACAAAAGCTATGTATTTTGTCACCAATTGTTACTTACTATTGAAATTTTTTTTTAGTGCTTATTATATATTATTTATTTGTTCCCATGATCTTTTTTTATAATTGAACCTTTAAAAAGGTTCTCGTTAGAAAAGCAGAAAATATTTGTTTCAACATTTAATATCTTTAAATTTGTTTACTGAACTTTAGTAATTATTTGGTCGTAATTAAACCAATTAGCATTGAATCAAAGAAATTACGTGTTAAGAATTCCATGTCAATCCATATGTAATACTTTAATTGAACCAATCTGACCAATTGACATTTAATATTTGTATATCTACTTTTGTGTACTCTATACAACACTACTAGCCTTGATGTAGTATGAAAATATTATTTGACTAAATTTTACTCTTCTCACAATTTTTTTAAAAAAATAGTTTAAACTCAAATGCTCCTATCTTCATCTTAATCTGATTTGGTTTTTGTTTTTGTTTATTGTGTTCTAGCCTGTTTGTTCATTTAGTATTCAACGTCAATAGAGATTAGCAGCACATATTGTCTAGTACTTTCGTTTACTTTCTTTTTGTAAAACCCGACCCTATAAATACATGTCATGACATACATGCATTGAGTAGTATGTTATTATGCTAGGAAAGCACATAAGAAAAGACGAAACCCGATATCGTACCTAACGGTACACTTGAGTTGATTTAACCTCGAACTAGTTCAAATAGGAATTGTAGGATGAAATTTAATATTTTATAGTCCAGGAATGACTAAAAATTATTGTTCGGAGTTCGAGGGTTCATTTGAGGTAAAATTGGAAATTTTGATATTCAAGGGCAAAATCGTCATTTTGCCACCTAAGATAATAATTTGATCATGGAGTGAAAATTTTTACCAAGTTTAACTATTTAGAGTATAATTTAATGATAGGAAGTGAAAAAGTTTAATTCTGGTGATTTTTGGAGTGTAGGGGCAAAATCGTAATTTTGCCACTCACGGACAAAATTTGAGATTTTGAGCGAATTTAGATCAAATTTGACAAATTGGAGAATGGTATGAGTATAAGGGATGAAAAATATATCTATGGGCAATTTTTCAGTTTTTTGGGTAAAAATGTAATTTTTCACTTTTACGGGGGCAAAAGTGTAAATTTCAAAAATTACTCCACCGAGACTTTGGATAAGTCTGAGAATTTTATCTAGGCTATGGATATGTGGGACAAGTGTATGGTGAAAATTTGGAAACAAATGGATGAAATTTTAAAAATGGGCCAATGGGAAAGTGACACGTGGCATTTTTTTAATGAAATAATATTATTTTAATGAAAAGTCAGCCCATTTAAACCCAAATTTTGAGTGCTGGCCGGCCATAAGGAAGAACAAGAGAGGAAATAGAGAGGAAAGGAAGAAAAAAAGAAAAACCAAAGAGAAACAAGAAAATTCAAAGGGAAATTCGCGGTTTTCGACCGTTTACGCGTCTAACGGTAAGATTTTTCGATTTTAGCTTGATTTCTACCTTTCCTATGCCTTTATTTCCATTTAGCATGCTTGAGGAGAGAGATCAAAAAGTGATATCAAGGGCTGGACGAAATTCTAGGGGAGAGAAATTGAAATTTTTAGGTTTTGATTTTTAGTTAAATTGATAGTTTTAGTTAGTTAAATGTGTTTAGAAATTAAATTGGGCAAGAAATCATTAAATTTTCACAATACCCACTCTTGGCTGGATGCTCAATGCTGTACAATGATGATGAATTGATTTTATTCTAAGGAAAATGAAGAGAAAATGATGAAAAACGATTAAACGTGATAGAAAAACAAAGTAGAAAATTAACCGAGTTAATGTCCCATTTTTGGCCGAATTTTCCAAGGAAGGGAGTGAGCTGATTTTGTTGTTTTTAGAAGGTTATTGGCTGATATTTAATGGTTAGAAATGTTGGAGAGAGAATGGGATGATTTAGAGCTAAAATGGAGCGCGTTAGCAATTTATCGGGCAAAGTGCCAAAAATAGGTTAATACCGCGTTTAAGCCGTTTTAGGCTATTGCATTTCATACCATGCATTAGTATAGGATTTAAGTTAATTATATAGTGATTTAGCATCAATGTGATGAATTGTGTAAATTTTTGTAATGTGTCTAGGAGGAGAGCCTTCCGGAAAAGGCAAAGAAGTCGTACCCGACGAGTAGTGATCGGGGCGCTTAGAAAGCTTTTAGTTTGTACAAACGGTGAGTAAACTTATTATTATTGTAAATTATCTAGAGTTTATTTTTAAATGCCCTTTATGTATTTTATGAAATGAAAACGAGATTAAAACGGGATTTTTGATGTTTTAGGAATAAATGTGACAAATAAAAATATATTGTATTGATTATGAAATTGAGTAATTGGAGGCTGCAAATTGACTTGAAAAATATATATTTTCCTAGGAATGGCTTATGAGAAATGAGTATATGTGGCTATATTTTGTGAGTGCATTGGGAAATTTATGTAAGTTGTTTTTACTATGCAGGCTGGATAAATAAATAAAAGCCACGTTATACTGTCGAAATTTTATTAAAATTGGTGGGTTAGTCACTGCAGTGACGGGTTTCCGTGGACTGCCTATTAGAGGGGCACGGTAAACCCAGTTATATAGTTACTCCGGTTGTAGAGGCGAGGAGGGTAACTCCCGGGGTAGTATTAGAGCTCACTTCACGTCGAACCCCCACGTGAATGTGTAACTCGGCCAACGCCAAGGAACGGCTGGTTTTAAAAATAAAAATGTGTTTCACGTGTGAATATTTTAACACCCTTGGCGGACTCGGTTAGATGCCTCGGCCAAGGTATCCCCGAGGATTAGTTTTGGCTTGAGCCTTGTTTTAATAAAAGACATAAGCCTTAACAACTGTTTTGGTAAATTACAAATATTTTATGGTTTAAGAAATAAATTGAAAACATTATGAAATGGGTTGAAATTTGTTGTTTAAACTTGCCTCCATTTTACTCGCCTTTAGATATTTATGATAATGTCTGTTTACTCATTGGGATTGCAAAATCTCACCCAACTCCTTTCCACCCATTTCAGGTTCAGTATAGACTGTAGATAGCTGATCTCATCGAGGACTACCATTGGATCTGCATTTTCCAAACCGTAGGTTCACAGTCCTCTTTACTTTTGTTTATTCGGGGGCCCTCTTGTTATTGTAAATTAAATTAAATATTTTGGCTTACTGTATTTCAGTATGTATAAATTTATTTAGCTTTTACGCTATAAAAATTATTCACGTATAACTCTATAAATATTGTTTTATAAGAAAATAGAATATTTTCCTTAATATTTCTTTTATTTTCTTATTATATTCAAATAACCGTAATTTCGTTTTAAATGAAGATTTTAGACTTTTAAACTCATTTTGAATATGAATTATGTGTTTTGTACTTGTATATTACGTTTTAGCCAGTTTCGAAATTTTTGAAAAAAAAATGACTAAAATACCCTTGTGTGGCGAAAATTTTATTTTGATTGTTTTTTATCTAAAATAGTATATATTCTCTAAAAACTCAATATTTAACAATGATTGCTCACAGAAAAGGAAAGAAATTGATATGTAAGCCTTGCGGGGTTCCGGTTGGCATTCCGAATAATGAGTGTCAATCGAGACGTCGCAGCGATTGTCATGGGCCTGAGGGAGGTTCCGGGTCGTGACACTTTTTTACTTACAACATATTATTCTCTCCTTTGTTCAATTCATTTATTAATTTGCTTTTTAATTGTCTGCATTACTTGTTGCAAGTTATTATAATTTTTGTGACAATTTTCTATTTGGTGAAAATACATGTTTACTTAATCAGTTATCTATAGTTCTTTCTTACATTATTTTTTATATTTTCGTTTGACACTTCAATTTTAGGTTAATTTGTAGTGATGGAAAAAGTGAATCAAGTAAAGTAAAATAGAGATAATAAGTTAAAAATATTGAGAGATAAAAAATTTTCAAAACTTAAAAAGGCTCTTAACTCTTATCGATTTATATCTAATCATAACACCCCATCTGTCAGGCAAGGTAATCATTGTTTACATCAACCAAATGAGATAAGTATTGTGATAACTAAAAACTCTTAATCATCTTCTCATTCCCAACAATCTAATCACACATTTAATGCTATTAATGTGCCTATTGGCAGGCATGTGCTAGTTCACTCGACTACAAATGCTTAGGGTGAATTGGAAATAATTTTAATTGAACTTATTAGAATTGGCTTCGGTTTGGGTTCACCAAACATTGTTTCCAATTTAAGACAAATCAATTTTGCAACTTTCTTTACAGCTAGTTCCAATAATTATCTTCCACGTAATGTTGGGTTGATTACTAACAATTTCTATTCAACTCATCAGCCTACTGTTTTTTATTTTCCCCAATTGGATTATAGATTCCTTTCAATGCCAATAATATTGGTAAACTTTTCCTTTTATAAATTACAAATAATGTGTTACCATTCGTTTACTTAATTGTTAATTAAATCAATAATTATAATATACCTAATATTCGATTAAGATGTTCTATACACTAATTTATGAAGATCACATCAAAGATCTTGCTTATCAGCCTGATGACTATATAGGTCAAACTCACTTACACTTGACAGAAACAACAACACACAATTACATAAGTTAAATGAAATAACTAAGACAATGTAATAAATCATTCTAATATGTTTTATAAATATGAGTATTGACAAATCTTCAATTTTGTTCATGATGCATATAATAAGAAATTGCTACACCACTTTTTACTTCGAAAGACCTAATTATATATGTCCTTTTTACTTGGCTTGCATGTGGTATGAAAAAAGGTCTAATATTTCAAACGAAAATAGAATCCAACTTTGAGTCTTTGTTGCCAAGAAGGTATAGTACAAATACTTGTTTTTAGAGAAACACCTTCTTTTTAGATAATTTTTTTAAAGATAATACAAACTCAAAAGGACATAAATTTAAGGATAACATAAGACTGTATAATAATATGTTTTAATTGACTTCATTAAGAGGTCAAATCTACAAGTCAATAAACAATAGACCAGGCTCTTACATCTTTAAAATCAATGGTCAAATTCATCAGAGGATAAGTTCTCTACTACCCATCCCTGGCAACAAACCTAAGTTTACTCAACTATACATTTATGATACTAAAAATGAAATCTCAAATAGGTTAGAAATTTTCTAGAATGATAACAACAATAATACTGTCGATTTATCTATTGTTGAAGGTTTTATGAAAATACTTGATAATAATAATCAAATTGTGAAAGTCTTTAGAATGGTTAAGGATAAATTAACAACCATGAATTTTGCCTCCCTTCAACTTAGATTTATAGCATCTCAAAATGATTCATAGCTTAACTAAAGACCACCCACAGCTTCTAAAATCGTTGCTCTTATAGTAGGTGATTTAGGAGAATATGATCACTATTGAGACATAATAGTTAATCATATTGTTGAAGGCCTTAAGCAAATAAGCAAATTACACCTTTCTTTTATGGCTATGCAATACCCTCTTCTTTTCCCTTATGGCAAAGATGGCTGTATAATTGATATAAGCTATGTGCATTCAATAGTAAGGAAAAAACCAATTCAACAACTATCATCTTTTAGAAATACATTGTTGAAAAGTGGTAGGCTATTCAAACAATTTATAGTTGATGCATATGCAATTATAGAAGAAAAAAGATTACTATACATAAGAAATAATCAGAAAAATTTAAAATCTGAATTGTATAGGAGGTTTAAAAAATGCCTTTGCAAAAGGAAATAATAATGTAAGCATTATAGGTAAACGTGTAATATTACCTTCAAGTTTTATTGGTGGCCTTAGATACTTATTGCAAAATTACTAGGATTCTATGGCTATCTGTAAGTATTACGATTGTCTTGATCCTTTTCTCACATTCACATGCAATATTAAATGAAAAGAAAGTCAAGTTGCATTAAGCTTAATTCTAAATGAAAAACCAGTAGATAGACTTGATATAACATTAAAAGTTTTCAAGCTAAAACTCCATTATTTAATAGATGATTTGATGAAGAACAAACACTTTGGTCTTGCCACAACTAGTAAGACAACTCTATTAAAGTTTTATTCAAAACTTTACATCAATTAATAAATTTAACACTACTTGCACAACTTTAAATGTTTTTATACTAATTAATAATTATTAACTTTTTATAATTCAGTAATTTATACCATTGAATTCCAAAAACGAGAGTCACCACATGTGCATATCCTTTTTTGGGTCCATCATGATCATAAATGCTCATTATTTGAAGATGTTAACAAAATTATATCAACTGAATTGCCTGATAAAATTGCAGACCATGTTGCCTACCAAGCTATAGAAATATTTATGATCCATAGACCATGTGGTCCTGCATAGCCAAATTCATCATGCATGGTTAAAGGATTTTGCTCAAAATACTATTTAAAAAGGCTTCTAGACAAGAACTACAATCAATGAAGATGGATTCCCAATATATCGAAGGAGAAACATGCCACATAATACAACAACTAAAAATAATATTGAACTAGACAATATATATGTAATACCTCACAATATCGATCTGGTTATCAAATATTAAGCACATATTAATGTTGAGATTTGAGGGCAATCTAAGGCTATAAAGTACTTCTTCAAGTATATCAATAAAGGACCTGATCAAGCTAGAGTTATCCTATAAATACCAATTCAAATAGTTAAGAAAACCTAGGAAACACAAACTTGAACAACCATGAAAATCAACAAGAAAAACCTATTGAAATAGATGAAATTAAAACCTATTTAGATTGTAGGCATAGTTATCATTATTGTATGATACACGATACGTATCATACGATATGGTACATAAAAAATTATATGTATTGATATATGTATTATTTGATCGATTATCAAAAGTGTATCATCCTATACATTTGTGTATTCTGCATATCTCATGATACACATGATACACTTAATCTTAATGGATCTAAGCCCAGTTAAGTTTAGATACTTGGATTCAATTTTGACCTTTTATCTTTCGGGTTAAATCTAAGCAAAACGTAACATTTTGCTTTATTTTATACCACATCAACAGAAGTCTAAAAATTTGATTTGACTTTGGGAACTCAAATTGAGTTGAAGTATAAGAAAAGTTTAAAAGTCTGAATATTTTTCTAGAGACAAGACTTCTCAAGTGGACTTTTTAATATTTTTTAAGAATTTAAGTTAACTAAAAAGTTAGAACTAAAGACTAAAGCTTCTAGAAGATTGAAATTCAATTTTAGCCTTTGAGAGGGAAAAAAAATCAAAAACAGTCAAGTGTTAAGAGGCCTTTTGTGATTTTGTCTTCATGAATCTCCAATTCTCTCATGGTTAGCAAAACTTTCTCTTCATCAATCATCTCGTAAGTCTGCACTTTGCAACTTTCAACCTTCTTCAAGGTGAGTTTTTAACCTATTATTCTAAAAATATATATACTATTTATATTTTAACTAGTCTAAATGAACAGGTAAAAATTTAGAAGTTTTTTATCTCATTGAAGTTTTTTACTTTTTGTTGTGGTTCGTTTGTTTCTTATCTTGATTGTTGCTTCCTCGGTTCCTTTGCTCCTAGGTTTTTTTTTTTTCTATCTCTAATAGTCTAGTTTGTTTTGTTGTTGGCTATTACCTTTTTGTTTGTTTTTTGTTCCTTTTATTTGTTTTGTGCCCCGACTTTGTTGGCTTGGCCTTCTTTGCCCTTGTGGTCTTTGTTATGTTTTCTCCAATGCTTTGCATCTGACTCTTAATAAATTCCTTCTACTCTTCAAAAAAAAATAGAAGTTTTAATTTTAGTGGCTGTTAAGTTATTGGTTTTAGTTTTAGATTATTAAATATTAATTTAGTTTCAATTCTTATTTTCCATTGTACAATTGTTGCTACTTGCAAGAATTCATTAACATGGAAATTGATTAGAAGTTAGAACAAAGAAACAATTAAAGCACATAATATTTTATTAACTAATTTTTTTAAAATTATTTTAAGAAAATGCCTTCTAAGAAAAAAAAGACAAATGAAGCAACTAGTGATGATCCAACATGGGAGCATTACTCTTGTATTGATGAAAGTAGACTGCATTTGAGATTTAATTATTATGGACTTGAAAGATGGGGTGGAATAAGTATAATGAAGCTCTATTTTGTGAGTGATCAAGGTAATGTGGCTTCTTGCATGTAATGTCCTGATAATGTGGGGGAGAAGTTTAGTAAAATTATATAAGAAATGAATTAAGTTAATGAAAAAGAATGTTTTACAATTGAAGAAGTAGAAGAATAAGAATATCATACCATAGAAGAAAGGAAAAAAAAAAGAATAGCCTGACCATGGATGCATTTAGAAAAAGGAAAGGAACATTAAATGCAATGGCAAAAGATAGAGAACTAGTAGTTCAGAACATACGCAAATTTTTATATGGGCATGCATTACCTTTTAATTTAGTGGAGTCCATTGTTTGTTTCAATGATGAAAATAGTAAATGGGTATGATAGAGGCTTAAAACATCCAAGTTACCATAAAGCTAAAGTTACTTTCTTAGAGAAAGAAGTTGACAATGCTAAGCCAATTTTAGATAAATATAAAAAAAATAGGCAAGGACTGGATGCACTTTGATGTTAGATGGGTGGAAAAAAACAAAGCAAAGATCTTTTACAAACTTTCTTGTTAATAGTCTTAATGGAACATTATTTCTTAAGCCTATAGATACTTCAGGTATTATAAAACATGCATACTAGTTGTTTAAGTTACTTGATTCACTTGTGGAGGAAATTGGAGAAAAAAATGTAGTTCAAGTGGTGACTGATAGTGCATCAACTTATGTTTTTGCTAGACAATTATTAATGGAGAATAGAAAAAATTTGTTCTGCTCTCCTTGTGCAGCTTATTGTATTGACTTGATCTTACATGATATTGGTGATTTGCTCATTTTCAAGGAAACAATACAAAAAGCCAAACAAGTGTGTGTTTTCATTTATAGACATATTTGGGTTTTTAACATGTTTAGGAAATATTTCAAAAAGAAAGAACAAAAAAGAGCGGGAGTCACTAGGTTTGCTACATCTTTTCTTACTTTGAAGAGTTTTAGAAAGTAGAGCTCGTTTTCTTGAGTGATGATAAATCTTAGAAGTTAATTAAATATTGCTTGAAATGTGTAAGTCTTCTTATTAAAGTCTTAAAACTTGTAAATGGCGATGCCAAATCTACCATGGATTATATATTTGAAGCAATGGATAGAGTTAAATAACAAATTGCTCAAAATTTTAATCATCAAAAGACAAGATATGATCGCATTTGGAAAATCATTAACACAAAAGGGGATTTGCAACTTCATAGATCACTCCATGCAACTGTTACATTCTTAATCCTAAGTAAGCAATGCTAATTCTTTTCAACTTTTAAGTACAAATTTTATATAATTCTTTATATTGAATTATTGCTTAATCCCATTAATTCTTTGTGGGTTTCAATATAAAGAAGGCTTTTGTTCATACATTGAAGTTAAAATTGGTCTTTATAGGACAATTAAAAAAATGTATTCAAATATTGAATCAAAGATTAAAATTGATCAACAATTAGAGAAGTTCAAGAAAGTAAAAGGAATGTTTGACATGAGTATGGCCATTTTGACAAGAGACAAAAAGCAACTTGGTTTGTTTTTAATCTTTTTCTAGTCTTTCTTATTTTTTTTCTAAGTTTATACCTTAAATAATGCATGGCTAATGAATTTAAAAAGTTGTCCATTTTCTTTAATTATAACTTTGTGGTGGGAAAGTTATGGAGAGGATTGCAAAGAGCTTCAAAGACTTGCTATAAGAGTTTTAAATCTCACTTGTATTGCCACGAGTTGTGAAAGAAATTGAAGCACCTTTAATCATGTGCATTCTAAGAAAAGAAATTGTTTAGAGCAAAAAGACTAAATACTCTTGTCTTTATCAAGTATAATATTCACCTTGAACTAAGACAATCCAAGAGGATAGAAAAAGGTGAAACATATGATCTAATTTGTCTTTCTAACATGGAATTGGATGATGAATGGATAATTAAAATGAAGAATCCTTGTTTACCTCAAGAAAATTCATTAAGAATATCCATGAATGCTTTGAGGATGAAGGGATTGAGACTAGCAACAAAAAAAAAGCATGGTATGTATTCCAAAATCCAAATTAATATATATATACAACTTTAATATTTTTATTACATTTTAGATTAAATGTGGATAACTTTATATTTTTATTCAATTTTAAATGTAGGTTCAAGGAACTTGCAATTTGATGCCAAGAGAAAAAGTGAAATTATTTTGCAAAATGAAGATATTCAACCAATTGTTGAGGAAGAAGAAAACTTGCAAGATGAAGAAGAAGAAGAGATGGTTGTGCTAAAAGAAAATGAAGGCAGTCATGATGATAATGACTTAAAGCTTGAGGAAAAGGGTGATGATCTAGAGCGTGGTGATGAATGATGATAATTAATAATAGTCATGAGTCAAAAATGTCATGGAGCATTTTGATTACTAATATTTCTAACTTTTGATATTTTTTGAAACTAAAGAAATAGAGATTAACTTGATGGTACAATTTCGAGTATATAGTTGTCCCTATTAAAAGAAAAAAATGCTCATACACCATATTTTTTTATATTGTTACAAATACAATGCAAGATTTAAAAATGTCAAATTTTCATTCACTTTTTGTGAGTAAATTAACATGAAAAATGTAGTCTTATTTGTATATATTATTGAGGAGTATGTTGAAAGTTTATAATAATATTTTCAACTTATGCCATATAATATTTAATATATACCATATCTTACGATATGATACGATACTCAATACTTAAAAACAAAATTTTCATACATGATACATATCTCGATTTAACAACTATGATTGTAAATACTTATCGGCATATGAAGTATATTGGATGATTTTTTCCTTTCCAATACACCATAAAAAACCAATTATTCAAAGATTACTAGTCCACTTACTAGAACAACAAAACATTTATTTTCATGATAATGAGAACATATTAAAAGTTATATATAGACTAAAAATCACTAAAACTACTTCCACAGAATGAATGGTTTGCAACCAAATTGATTCAACTTGTAGGCACATACTTTATGCTGATTTTCCTACTTAATATGTATGGCACCAACAAGAATCTAAATGAGAGAAGAGAAAATAAGGAAGGTTTATAGTTGGAATTAACTATGTACATCCAATAGCAAGAGAATTATATTACTTGCGTATGCTATTAAATATAGTTAGCAGGGCTAGTAGCTATGACCATATTAAGACAATTGATGGAATTACTTATCAAATTTACCAAGAAGCATGTCCGGTACTAAGATTGTTAAGAAATGATCAGGAATGGAATGATGTATTAGTTAAAGCCTTTCAATAGGCATTTAACCAACAATTAAGACAATTATTTGTAACTATTATTATGTTTTGTCAAGTGACAAGTCCAACTACCTTTTAGGAAACTAACTAGAAATACGTTTTGAAGATATTGAATGTAAAATAAAACATGCCTTTGGGAACTTAGATTACACAATTCCAAAAATTGATTTGAAAAACTATGATTTAATTGCTTTGGAAGCTCTTTTCAATAAAAATTGTAGTTCTTTATCTGAACCTAGACTGCTTTTGCCAAGCCAAGGAAGTCTCATTCATGACTAAGATAAACTTATACATGAAGAAATGAGTTACAACTTATTTGATCTACAACGATTACACTTGGAATTATTGCAAACTTGAATCTTGAACAAAAATAAATCTATCAATCTGTTAAAAAGTCAGTAGATAATAATAAAGGACAAATGATCTTTGTATATGGACATGGAGGCATCGGAAAAATTTATCTATGGAATACAATCATATCAACCATAAAATCAATGGAAAAAATAGTTTTAGTTATAACTCTTCTAGAATTGCTTTTTTATTATTACTAGGAGGCAAAACTACCCACCCAAGATTTAAAATATCTCTTGGCATCAATGAATCCTCTACATATCTGATTAAAAAGGGAACAAAACTAGGAAGATTAATTGATGCGTGTAGTTAATAGTTTGGGATGAGGCACTTATGGTATATAGACATTGTTTCAAAGTTTTAGACAAAACTTTAAGAGACATACTCAATCATAATTATAATGAAGCCATTGGGAAACCTTTGAGAGGGAAAACCATTTTATTAAAGGGTGACATTAGGCAAATTCTGCCTGTAGTAGAATCTGGCTCTAAAATAGACATTATCAATGCCACAATCAATCAATCAACATTATGGTTTACATATAAGGTTTTCAAATGCACCAATGTTTGGACTTCAACTCAAAAAAGGATGCCTTTATCAAATTAGGAGGTTACAGATCAATGACAAGAAAACATCTTTCAATTTCATTCCTTCAAATATCATGGGAATATTTACCAAAAAAACTATCATCCATCCAACCCAAGAAGATTTAAATCCATATTTTGCATACTTTTTTAGTTTTGCCTCCATTGATTAACTGAGTACCCAAATCCGCAATAACACAGTTTTGACGGGTAACTTGATATTCTACATTAATAACTCATGTGCCAATCTTTAATTCTTTTTTTACTACCAACGCACACTCTTATTTCTAATTTGATAACCTCAACCATTACTCATATTTCTTTTTTTTTATTTACTTATCTTCCTTACGGACTTTATTAGAGCTTTAAATCAATGACCACCAATAAAAAAGTTCGTTTGCAGAATCAAGCAAATGATGTCAAGAAATGTGACTTGTATATTCAAGATATAACGTATAAAATAAGGCAAACATGCTTTCAACTCATCAAATAACTCAAAATTACATCATGTATTATCAATGGTAAATTTCATTTACAGTGGCAACAATTTGAAAGTTGCTCTATATAGGGATAAAGCTAAAACAATCAATCAGGACTAACTTTTTATTGATGCAATCAATCCAATTGTTATCTTGGCTACAACAATGGTTAAGAAATACATGAGTAAGAATATTATATATACTATCAATTAAATTAATCCATATCAATCAAATTTTCCTAATTTTGAGCTCTTTATGTAGATACCTTTTACCTTGCTTCTTGCTCAGTCACAAAAATATATGTCAATCTAAACATACTAGAAATTGCATTACACAAAGAAAGGTAATATTTATATCTAAAGTGTTTTACATTAGACAAATAGACCATTACGTAATGTTGACCTAACAAACAAGTATGAAAAAGAACCATTCAATATTTAGATCATTAATATGTAAATGCTACACCATTAGATATCAACAAAGGCCAATGAAATCAAAAAATCAACCATAGCAAATATCAATGCTGCTAACTTAACAAAAATACAAGTAACAAAAAAGTACCTCACAATATTACAAACTTAACTACTAATTAAAATATACTAACAACTAAAATAAAATGCAATACACTAAATACAAAATCAGAGCAACAATTGCTGAGATTGATTGCTCTGATGGACGATATTATAACTCTTATAATGAATGTGGATGGTCCTTATCATTTTATGCTGGGAAATATTGGTGTACACAATATGAAGAGAAAATACCACTACCAACGTAAGCAAATCAATAACCATTTATTTTTATTATTTCTATGATATGATAAATTCATACCTTGCTCGAGAACTGTATCATAGAATAGCCCATTCATATCTACATTATGTTTTAATTGTAAATACTTACACAAACTTGGTTAAGAATCATCAACTACTTATTCATAATGTTTCTATTGTATACTTCCATTATCAAATAGTTATATCCACTTTCTAATATTTAACAAAAAACCATGTATTATACCTTTCTAATTTTATATACTACATACAACTTATTATGGAGGATGAGATTACACAAATGGAGTTGGTGGTTTTTTGTAAGCTAATAGAAGAGTTGGTTGGTGCAACAACTACAAAACTTACTGCACTGCAAACTATAACCTACATGATGCTACGTGAACCTCTAAAATCATTGATTAAGAAAAAAAGGATTTTCACTATAGGCTTAACCACTAGAGTAATTAAAAAAGGGATTAACAACTACAAAATATTTAACCGTCATGAACTGGGAAATCAAGAGTGGCGCACTTTAAGTTCTATTGGTGCCTCAAGATCAAAACAACAACTGTGCCATCACCAATTAACAGCCAGGTCGCTAGAGAGTTTTTCCTAGAATCCACACCGGAGAAACAACCCAATAGCAATAAAGAAGAAGAATCACCCACCAAGAAATACAAAACCAAGTGTAATTGATTTAGCCTTCTGATAATTCTATTTTATAGAATTATTTTTATCTCGATTTGTTCTTAAAAGTTGGCCAAATTCTTGAGTTTAAGTTCAGATTTAATTATTTTAAGTTATTTTTCTAATCAGTTTATTTTTATTATGTTATTTTATTTTATGCTAATTTTATATTTATTTGTCTTATTTTAGTTATTATTTATTAGTCTGTATATTTTTGTAAAACTCTAAAAGAATAAGGCTCAATATGGTGAAGAAAGGTGTTTGAGGAGCCTAGGCCTTGTTGGTATATGTTGTTGTATTGTGAGCATAACATCCACTCCAGATGTCCAAATGTTGCAATTCTTAGACCATTGGAAAGTTAAGAGACACAGCTACAACTTTTATGAAGATCACTTTACCTAGTTCAGCCTTGAAGATAGAGAAAATCGCATTGGAATTTGATGGAGTGTAGTAGTCAATAAGAGAAAGCATGAAGTCAAGTGAGCACCGTAGCTTAGATGGGGTGTGCCACGACATCAAAGAGAAAATTTTGAAAAAATTACTATGGGAAAGAAAAGGCTGCGGGCTGATTTAAGTCTTATGGGCTCTACATTTATTCTAAGCCTATATTAAGAGTCATTAAGTTGAAATAGTTTAGTTTAAAGAAAATTAGGTTAAGTTTTGAGTATAAATAGATAACTTGAGGAGAAGTTAGTTGTAATAAGAAAATCCTAAAAGAGATTCAAGAAGTTATAAGTTGAGGCTGAAGAATAAAGATCAAGGTTGCCTAAATTTGTTTATTTTTTTCTTTCTTAGCTTTTATTATTCTTGTTACTCTTGATGGCTAAACTTCATATGTTTTTATTTATTATTGCAATTATGAGTAACTAAATTTCTTTTTCTAGGATTGCAATTGAATTTACATGGAATCTAAATTTTTAATCTCTTTCTTGCTTATTTTCAATGGAATTGAGCTATTTATTTCAATTTATTCTTAATTTTTTTAATTGTCTGATCACCAATTAAATTGAGTTATAAATATAAACATAACTTGGGAAAGAGAGTTAGCGTAGACTAAAATTGGAATAGTATCATATTTGTTTACTTGGATGAATAAATTGATTAGTGTATAGGATAGGAATATACTTATATACCGTATGTAGCCATATTAGAGCTTGAAGGTAATAAATCTGTTTTAATTTCAATTCACATAGGAATATAGTATTTTGAATAAAGTAGATATTTTTATAAGAGTTTCAAGAGAGCCTTATAAATAATTGAAGACTCTAGGCAAGCAACTCAATCCATTGGAATAAGTTAAGGAAAGGAGATAAGATCTAGATTAGGTGTGAGGGATATTATAATCCTAGGTTTGTTTGATTTTATTTTTATTCAATTATATTTTTTCTTTGATTTTAATTATTGTTAATTAGTTTAGTTTTTGTTAATTAATTTTTAGTTTAATTAGTTATTTATTTTTTATTGTTTGGATAAAACAAACTTGTTTTAATTTTAGTACTTGATAAAATTCTAGATCGATTTTATGTGGGATCGACACTCTGTTTACCATTATATTATCTTTTCGATACATATATTTGCGTGGGTAGAAAATTTAAACAACACCTTCCATTTCTAGTCCATTATTCACATCACAGCTGTTAATCTGGAGAGTGATTCATGAATATCAACTCTACATTTGCCTTTATGAATTCTTTAAATTTTGAGTATTGTTTTATTCCTTAACTTTCTTTTGGGTGTGTTTGTCATTAA
Organism: Theobroma cacao; assembly: GCF_000208745.1. Classification (NCBI taxonomy): domain Eukaryota; kingdom Viridiplantae; phylum Streptophyta; class Magnoliopsida; order Malvales; family Malvaceae; genus Theobroma; species Theobroma cacao. The sequence goes on along the minus strand of NC_030855.1, from coordinate 6,826,268 downwards.
AAATGGTTTTGCTCTTCACATGAAATCCCAACAAAATCTTGCTACATGCACAAATATTTGTTTTTTTTTTTAAATCTCTCATTATAATCATGTTCATAGACTAATAATAATCATCACAAGAATAGATGGGATAATTCACACTACTAACCCAACATTTTTTTATGATTATATAATCACTACTCTTTTTACATTACTCTTTAATTACGTTGATAGTTTAACATTTTATTGCTTCTTTTATATTTATCCAACTATTAAAAAAATCTTATTCATCCCATGTAGAAGATCATCCAAAACCAACCAGCCATCAAAGAAAAGACCCACTAAAGAGTTCTTTCCCACTCCTTGATACCAACAAATGCTGAAATTTTACTAACAGTTATCACCCACACTATTTTATATTTTTTGTGTACAGGTAGCTTGACGAATTGAACACTGTGATGATAACTTTTGTATATAACTATTACCTTTACCATGATAGAGATGTGCAAAAACACGACAACATATCATAATCTTAATTTTGTTCATAGCCATTAATTTTTTGTAAAGTGGGTGAGAATGAATGTATGAAAATATAAACAAGTATGCAATATACAACAACTTTTGTGTATATAAATGAATGTATGAAAATATAAACAACTATCAAATGTTGTTACAGTTTGTACTCAAACAACCAACAACTTTTCTTTCTACATATTTATATCAACAATTCATTCAAGCTTTTCTATTTAGCACGAGTGCAACACACGGGGTCAATTCTAGTATATGTGAAAAAAAGGGAATAAGCTAATTCAAGCTTTTTTATCTTTTATTCTTTTGTTATTTCAAAATTATTTTTACTAACCAAACATTACAATAAGTCATAATAGTAATTCTTACCTTATTTCATTAGGTCAACAAAACTATATGATAACATTTCCATTCTATTTCTACCTTACTCTATTCTCACAGGATACCTATTTTATTCCATTCCATTATATTCCACGAACTAAACGTGTTAGTAGTGAGATAACATGCTATCCCCAAAGTAAATGTGTTTTTCCCATCATGAACATATTCTTTCATAAAGAACGTGTATCTACCTAAAAGTGATGATATCCAATAACCACTTTCTGCTCAACTACTCTTTGGAAACCTTTCTTACTTGATATATGTATAAGAGCTTGACAATTTAAAGGGGACATAGAAATTCACCAAATTCCTCTCTAAATTTATCTTCTTAAACTCTTCGCAAATACCCTCCCTCTCACTTCTCTGCTCAACTCTTTTTGATCTTATTTTCCATCGTGCTTTACCATCACACTTTTTCTACCTCTTACCTAACTTGTACCCCTCATCTCCAACCACAAAGCACTTAATACTCAATGACTATTCCAATCTTCTTCTCTACCGCCTCTAATGTATCTCAATTTACGCTTGTTGCAACAATTCCTTTTCTTTATTAAAAGAACCTCTACATTGGGTAAACAACTTAAAAGCAAATTTCTAGCCATTAGATCCGATTCAAATGACTTCCTTTGTCACGATCCGGTACTCTCCTCGAGCCCATGACAACCGTCGCGATATCCCGATAAACATTCATTACCCGGAATGCTGACCAAGATCCCGCAAGGCTTAATATCAGTATCTCATTTCCCCCGTGAGTAACCGTTGTCGAAAATCATGTTCTAAAAGATTTTAAGCTGTTTCCAACTCAAAACAAATAAAATAATAATTTCCATCTCACAAGGGTATATTAGTCATTTTTTCCCCAAAAAGTTCAAAATCGGCTAAATTGTAGACGAGTACAAAACACATAATTCATAATAAAAAATGAGTTTTAAAGTCCAAAATCTTCATTTAAAATGAAATTACGATTATTTGGATATAATAAGAAAATAAAAGAAATATTAAGTAAAATATTCTATTTTCTTATAAAACAATATTTTTAAAACACTGCGTAAACAATTTTTACAGCGTCAAAGCAAAATAAATTCCTACATACAGTAGTATAGATATCTAGAGTATGAAATTTAATTTACAATAACAAGTGGGCCTCCAAATAAACAAAAGTAAAGAGGACTATAAACCTACAGTTTGAAGAATGCAAACCCAACGGTAGTCCTCGATGGGATCAGTTATCTATAGTCTATTCTGAGCCTGAAATGGATGGAAAGGGGGTGGTGAGATTATAAAATCCCAGTGAGTAAACAGACATCATCATAAACATCTAGAGTTGAGTACATAAAGATAATAAAATAAATCATCATAAACTGGGTCACAGCATTAGAACACATTTCATTCAAAATATGTAAAGAGGCTTATGAATCTCATAAAAACTAAGCTTGTGCCATAAATCCATTCTCGGGGACACCTTGGCCGAGGCATCCTACCGAGACCGCCAAGGTTGTTAAAAATTTTGTATACACAAAAACGTATTTTTTTAGTTCAAAAAGCAGAGTCATTCCTTGGAGTTGGCTAAGTTCACCATCACGTGGTGGTTCGGCGTGAAGTGAACTCAAATATCACCTTAGGAGCTACCCTACGCGCCTTTACAACCGAGGTGAGCAGATATAAACGGGGTTACCGTACCCCTCTCATAGGCTGGTCCACGAAACTCGCCTACTGCAGTAAGCTAATAATTATCCCACCAATCAATAAAACTCAATAACATGATATGACAATTATTGTAATTCACTGCCTTTCAAGACAAACAACCAATCCGTATTTCAATACAATTGTCAACCAGCCAATCATGCTCAATTTATCATAAGCTAATCAATGTAAACAATCACATTGCAACAAATAGCAATCTCTATGTACTCTATTTTTCAAAATCATTATTAATTTCAAAACAATTTATAAATTAATTTCATTGAAACACATTTATTCATAAAACATGAAAATTTACTTTTTTAAATCCATTTTTCCATAGAATTCATGAAATCATCTAAAAGTCACCCTCGATAATTAAAATGACAGTAAGTTTACTCACAATGTCTAGAGTGCAGATTCTCGAAATACTTAGACTACTGGTCCTAGGGTGTAATTCCCTTACCTTTATCGGAGGACTCACCACCTTGACACAGTACAAAATCAAGAAACTTACTTCATTGGTACTAAATCGAAATTAAACTAATTTAGACTACTAATGCATGATATGGAATGCAAAATGCACTGATAATCATCTAATCCCCAGTATTGGCCTAATTCATCTTATCACCCGATTAAATTACTAACGCGTCCAATTTAATCCCAAATTACTCCATTTCTTTTCTAATACCTCAATTCACCAAACATTATTCAAATAACACCAATTTCAGCATCAAAACCTTCCCATTTCTTCATGGAAAAATTCGGCCATTACAGTGCACTAACACCGTGATTTTTTCTACTTAATTTTCTCACCATTATTCATCATTTTCTAAGCCATTTCTCTTGAAATAATAACAATCCATCTCCCACACATATCAAGGAAGATTTGGCCAATGAAGATTCATGGGGAAAATGGATTCTTTTCTTATTGTTTTGCTTCAAATATGCTAAACTAACTAAAAACACTAACATAACTTAAAATCAAATCAATCCAACATCTTTCTCTCTCCATACCCATTTTGACCAGCCATGAATTCATCATGAAAATATGTAATTTAATCATGAAAAATAAGGGAAAATGCTTAAGGAAAATAGATTTCAAGTTTAAATTGAAAAATCTTACCTTTTTCACTTATTTTCCTTGATTTTCCACACTTTTTCTTTTCAAATTCCCCACCTAGGGTTTGTTCTCTTCCTTTTTCCCTTTGTTCTTGGTGTGGCCGAATATTTGGAGAGAAATGAGGGGTTTATAAGTTGATTTTTATAGAAAGTAATAAAATATCCTTGCTTAACACATGTCACATGTTTATTAGTCCATTTTTCTTTTTATACTTTAATAACTATGCTTCCAATCTCCACCACATGATTAGTCAAAGGTCAAAATAAGGATAAGGGAAGACCATGTGCTGGACAAGTGTCCTGGTGGTGGAAAATTACAATTTTACCCCTATATTGGTAAAATTACCATTTTACCCCTATGCTTTGAAAAATGTTGAGATTATAATTTTTCACTTCTCAACCTCAAATCATACTCCAATAAGTCAAATGTGATCAAAATCTTTGAAAACTTTCCCGTTTTTGTCCTCAAGTGGTAAAATTACCATTTTACCCCTAGATAGTGAAATTTTCAATTTGACTCCAAATTGATCCTCAAACTCCTAATCATCATATTAAATCATTCTGGGGCTTTTAAATTTTCAATTTCACCTTAAAATCTCTATTTGATCTAGTTCGAGGCTTAAATCAACTTTGTTGTACCTCTAGGTACAATACCGATTTTTGTAAATTTTTTCGAGACTCTTCTAGCATGCAAATATTTTATCCATCACATGCATGCCATGACAAGTATTTTATAAGGTCAGGTTTTACATCCTTTATCATTTCACGTAATTTCATTTGGTCCTTAGTTCAAACCTAGTGTCTCTTTTATTGCTTAAGTTTTTCTAAGGGAAGTTGGGCTATCTTTCACATGAGATTTGCTCAATTAAATTAAGTGACTTATTTGTTTCATCTTCTCTTTAGATTTGTTATCCTTAACTTAAATGTTGTTAAGTAGAGCTGAAAACTTAAAACAGTATTTGAAAATTTTAGTACATAAAATTTGTAAGAAGTGAAAAATTATTTGATAATATTTTAATTTTTAATAAATAAAAGACAAAACATAAAGACTCAATTTTACTACATAAAATTATAAATTTTATTGTGAAAGATATCAATAAAATAAAATAATTTTACACTAAGTAAAAGTAATAAAATAAATTAAATAAAGAGAAAAGAATTTACCCCATCCTCCATAGGTAGCAATCTAAATAAAGGAAAAAAATAGAAAAAAAATTAAACCAAACAAAAAGATGAATTTGAAAAAAAATAGTTGTTCTCATAACTTTTTGTGTTATCGAAAGGTAAAATGTGAGTATAGAAAAATCTAATTTAGTTTTTTTTTTTTTGAAAAAATTTGATCTGTAATTGAATAAAATTATTAATAAATTAGGCCAAGTGAAGACTAAATATAAAACATAAAATTGTTATATTCAATATTAATAGAATAGAATGAGAGAATAAATAATGTATAAAAATATTAAAACAAATTTATTTACATTTTAATTTTGGCAGGGGGTGGGTACTGCATAGGTCTGCCTCTCTTCGAGTCGCTCTCTCTGGCCGTGAAAAATCTGTAAAACCACTGAAACCTCAAATCTGAATCTGAATCTGAATCTCCGTTTGCTTGCAATTGTCTTTTTTAAGGAAGGAAATGCCGTCAACCCCGAACGGCTCCGTCCCGAAAACCCCCGAATCAACGGAGCAGCACGACGACACCTCCACATCCTCCATCAAATTCGGGACTCCCGAGGCCCTCAACCATGTCCGCTCCCTTACCGACGTCGGAGCCATGACGCGTCTCCTCCACGAGTGCATCGCTTACCTACGAGCCCTCGATGTCGACCTCGACACCCTCCTCTCCCAACGCTCTGACCTCGACAAGATCCTCAACAACCTCCAAAGATCCGCCGACGTTCTCGACATTGTCAAGGCCGAATCCGACCACATGCTCTCCAACATCACCGCCTCCTGTGACCTCGCCGACCAAGTCAGCAGCAAGGTCCGGGAGCTCGACCTCGCTCAGTCACGCGTAAACTCCACGCTCCTCCGCATCGACGCCATTGTAGAGAGAGGAAATTGCATCGACGGCGTGAAAAGCGCTTTCGACGCTGAAGATTACGAGTCAGCCACCGAGTATGTGAGGACATTTTTGGAGATTGATAATAAGTTTAAGGATTCCGGATCGGACCAAAGGGAACAGTTGTTAGCGTCAAAGAAGCAACTGGAAGGGATCGTAAAGAAAAAATTGATGGCAGCCGTGGATCAGAGGGATCATCCTACAATTTTGAGATTTATTAAGCTTTATTCGCCGTTGGGGCTTGAGGAAGAAGGGTTGCAAGTTTATGTTGGGTATTTGAAGAAAGTGATTGGGATGAGATCTAGGTTAGAGTATGAGCATTTGGTTGAGTTGATGGAACAAAGTCATGGACAGGATCAGAATAATCAGGTCAATTTTGTTGGGTGTTTGACTAACTTTTTTAAAGATATCGTGTTGGCTGTTGAGGAAAATGATGAGATTTTAAGGAGTCTTTGTGGAGAAGATGGAGTGGTGTATGGTATTTTTGAGTTACAAGAGGAATGTGATTCAAGGGGTTCTTTGATCTTGAAAAAATATATGGAATATAGAAAATTGGCTAAGTTGTCCTCTGAGATCAATGCTCAGAATAATAATTTGTTAGCTGTTGGAGCACCGGAAGGACCCAATCCCAGAGAGATTGAGTTGTATTTAGAAGAAATATTGTCGTTGATGCAACTTGGTGAAGATTACACAGAATATATGGTTTCGAAGATCAAGGGGATGACTACTGTGGATCCAGATTTAGTCCCACGGGCCACAAAAGCTTTTAGGACAGGAAGCTTTAGCAAAGTTGCTCAAGATGTTACTGGATTTTATGTGATTTTAGAGGGATTCTTTATGGTGGAAAATGTGAGGAAAGCGATACGGATAGATGAGCATGTACCTGATAGCCTTACTACTTCAATGGTGGATGATGTGTTTTATGTTTTGCAAAGCTGCTTGCGAAGGGCAATTTCTACTTCAAGTATTAGCTCTGTGGTTGCAGTACTGAGTGGTGCTAGTAGTTTACTGAATAATGAATACTATGAAGCTTTGCAACAGAAAATAAGAGAACCAAATCTAGGGGCAAAGTTGTTCTTAGGTGGTGTTGGCGTTCAAAAGACTGGGACCGAGATAGCTACGGCCCTGAATAATATTGATCTGAGCAGTGAGTATGTTCTGAAACTAAAACATGAAATTGAAGAGCAGTGTGCTGAGGTCAGTGGTTTAGTTGCTTTTTGTTCATGTTATTTGCTCATGCATCAAAATGCTTATATTTTTATACCCTGTTGCATATTAGGGAATTTCCTAGATTGTTGTTTACATTTTTTTTAAGTAAATAGCTCATTTCTTTCCAGTTTAGGCGTTGTGCAACATTGATTATTCTCCATAATGCATAGAAGCATTACGGTTTAAGAAGGCTCAGATCAAGAGACAAGGTTCTTAGACACTCAGACAGGGAGAAGAAAGAGAAAAATAACTGTTAAAATAAAATTCATAGAGGATCATTATTATCCCCTCTTTTGATGAATTAAGATTTACATCACTTAGCAGCAAATAGAGGGATTTTGTCGTCATTGTAGGAACTGGCTGATGTTTTGAGAAAATGACCTGAAGGCATAGGGAGTTTGCTATGTTAAGTGCTAGGCTAACATCTGGGGATACGCAGGAGCTGGGCCTAGAATTCCAGCCCCTGCAGGAAGTTCTCCGCCAAAGTGGGTTGGGTGAACCATCAGGGCCAAGCCCTAGGTTAGACCATTCAAACACTCTTTATAGAATGATCCTGGAGCAAAACTACCTCAGCGATACCAACAAAATTATGGATTCCTAAGTCTCTGGAATCAGTGGAAGATGCCAGATTTTTTGCATAAGCAGGCTGGTATCCTGGTACAGTTTATTGCCATTTATAGTTTATATTGATGGTCCTCCTCCCATGAAGTTCTCAGTTGCGTTTAGGAATTTAATTTGAGATTGTTATACCTCAAAGGCTTTGAGGCATGGTACCTGCCATTGAGTGGTGTGAAATATAGAAGGTTTCTAAACACTATTGGAGAAAACTAATTAAGATTTCAATTCTATTACTCAACTCTGGAACACATTTTTGAAATATCTCAGTCAACTACAAAGTGCAATTCTCAAGTTTGGTAGTCTGAAGAAATTCTCAATATCTCAATCATCAAAGGTACTATCTATAGTTTTAACCAGGCTATTACCTATTTCGCAGTAGTGGCAGCCTCTGCATCTGTTTTTAGTCACCATTTCTCTATGAAATTGAATCACATACTTAGTGGCATGAACGGCTGCAATAAGCAGTTTAGCGGTCCCTCATGACATTAGCGGACTTTGAGTGCTGCTTTCTCCTGTCACGGGTTTTCCCTTTTCCCCTTTTTAGTTTCTAGAGAAAATTTTCTTAGAAGACAACCTAATACCCACAAAGAGACAACATTGGATCTATAATTATTGAACAAGTTACCGTAAATAACTATCCAAGTGATTGATCAACCCTATTTGATAGTCCTGCAGTCCTGCAGTCCTTATGTTTAATTTGGGAATAGAGGTATTCAGATTGGTCTTATTTCTAGCTAAGCTAGAACTTGTATTCATTTTATTGTACTAAAAGTAATCACTATAACATGATAAGGGTTGTCTGGTTACTGTAATACTTTCTCATGATTAATTCAGGGTTTGTCATAAAAGAATTTGGCTCTCTTTTCCCATAAGTATTTCATACTCTTAATAACTACTGCACTCTGCTAAAACTCGTTGTCCTTTGTTCCTTTTTTGAAAAAAAAAAATTATTTTCATTTTACAATGCCTGTTTGCTTTTTCATTTTCTGTTTAAAACCTAAAGCTTCTTTTAATAATTTCCTTGGCTTTCTTGGCCACTCATGCGATAGTAGTGTGTAAATTTCTGTAATAGTATTTACTGCTGCTAGTACACTCGACTTGGCTTCTCCTGCTGGTGCATATGTGTTGTAACCTGTTTGCTGTACATATCCTGTTATCCGAGTGTTAAATATGCAGTGTTCATTCTCTTCAGGTGTTTCCTGCACCAGCTGAGAGGGAAAAGGTGAAATCTTGTTTGTCTGAGTTGGCTGACTTGAGCAACACTTTCAAGCAAGCCCTGAATGCTGGTATGGAACAACTTGTCACAACTGTGACACCTCGAATCCGTCCTGTATTAGACAGTGTAGCAACCATCAGCTATGAACTATCAGAGTCTGAATATGCTGATAATGAGGTGAACGATCCATGGGTACAGAGGCTTCTCCATGCTGTTGAAATCAATGTGGCTTGGCTTCAATCCCTAATGACTGCTAACAACTATGATTCATTTGTTCATTTGGTGATCGACTTCATTGTGAAGAGGCTGGAAGTGATTATGATGCAGAAAAGGTTTAGTCAGCTTGGAGGCCTTCAGCTTGACAGAGATACAAGAGCTTTGGTGAGCCATTTCTCTGGGATGACGCAGAGGACTGTGAGAGACAAATTTGCTCGTCTGACTCAAATGGCAACCATCCTCAACTTGGAAAAGGTTTCAGAGATCCTGGATTTCTGGGGTGAGAACTCTGGACCTATGACCTGGAGATTGACCCCTGCTGAGGTTAGGAGAGTTTTGAGTCTAAGGGTTGATTTTAAACCTGAAGCAATTGCTGCTTTGAAGTTGTAATCATATCTGTGTAGCCAACAATCTCCCTTAAATAGTGTTTTGTATCCTTTGCCTTTTGTGATTGATAAAAGTGAAACTTAAAAAGTATATATCACCTTAAAAGAAGTTGCCGATATGGTGTACCAATCTTTCATTGTCATGTAATATTGTTATTGTCTTAACACGATTGAAAGAGTTGTTTTATTATTATATTTGAATTAGCAAGAGTTGATTTGTACCTTCCCAATCTTTGAAACTCAGCGAACATCGATTTGTGTTGTTGAGCTTGTCATTTGGAACTTTGAGCATTTTTCTTGGCAGGTCTACAGAAATGGCGTTTGTTGGAATTCTAGTATTTATCTGGTAAGCCAGGATCTTCTTTGTATTTCTTTGTTGCAAGTGGGGATTAGCTAAGTCTCTAACGGGTAATGGAAGCAAAATTGGTCTAGATTAATGATATAATCAAATTGAATGTAATTTAGGTAAAATGGTTCGGTTTAATTGATTTATTGAGTTTATTGATTTAAAGAGTTTAATACAATTGATTTATTTGATCGATTTTTGATTTTAAACTTTTTGAACCATACTAACTAAAAGATCAAATTAATATTATATATATTATTTTTAAATTTATATAAAATATATTTTTTTATTATTAAATTTTATTTCATATTATACGATTATGAATAAAGTTTATAAATTTTAATATTGTAATTTACAAAAATAAAATAAATTTTGATCCTTTTCATCTAAAATTGAATTGACTGAATCAATTATATGTTTGGTCAATTCGATTTTTTTTTATATTTAATTGGTTTTGATTGATTTTTTAAAAATATTGATCCACTTAATCTTTAAGTACGACAAACCGTCAAATCATTTAATTGTTCACCCCAATTAATGGGTCACCTTTTCTTCCAAATAACTTTTAATTGAATAATATTATATATAATAGTAATGAAAACAAAAAGAATAAATTTAAAATAATATTTATCAAGGCTAATGTATTGTGCACATGTTGCAACTTGTCCTTTGACAATAAAGAATATTTAATCCTCCAACATTTTCTTCTTTTCCTTTTTTTTTCAATAAAATTGATGATCTAATAAAAAAACAGGATGAAGCTACAGTGAGCTAAGATGGTGCACAATGTATTAAAGTCTAAAAGCTTGGTGAAGAGAAGGCTTAAGTGTATAGGCTCAAAGGGTTTGTATGGAGAATTTGTATATGTAAGGGTGGAGGATGGGCACCAAAGAATCTCTTTCATCCTTCGAATTACTAGTTTATGAATTGTTTCTTTAATTCAAAATATACAAGTGGAATGATCTTTGATAAGGGGTTAATTTGTTGTGTTATGAATCTAGTTTTTCAATCCAAAAGACGTACCCGTTACGTGGAAGAATACTTCACTTTATCTTTTATTTATATGAGATTTCGGTACCTCTCGTGAGAATATCACATAAATTTATTTGGATTTATTTTGATATCATTTGTCATAGATTCATGATTTCAATTTGAAAGATATACGTGTTAGTTAGAAAATGATCATTATTTATTAACACAAAATCTACTTTATCTATTATTAATGTAAAATTCATAACATTAGCATATTCATCCTAGTAACAACATCCACACCATATCATGAAAATCTAGGATACAATATGTTCATATGATCATTTATCACATAAAAGATAGTTTGCATAACATCGTAATAAGGTTAGGCATTAAAAAAAAAAAAACATATTGTGGTTAGGACCACTATAATAATGGTATGCCATATGAATAGGATATCATATAGACTGTATGGTAATGGGGTTATTTTTAATAATGTTTTTTTTTTAAAGGCTATTTTAATAATGTTGGTATCAAAGTTTTATGCCATGACATAAAATATGCCATATAATTTAGGAAATGTCTGTACTATGCCATGTAGTTTAGGAAATGTCTATACTTACCATGTCATGTAGTTCGAGAAACATCTATGCTATGTCATGTAGTTCTAGTAATGATCTCATTATGTCATATATATTTAGGAATATCATCAAATATGCTGTCAAATTCAAAGGACATTTTTGCTTTCTGGTATGCCATGCAACTCTAAGAATATTTTTATAATTTTGTATGCCATGTCCAATTTGTATATTTGGATTTTTTTTCAATTATTTTTATTAGTATAGCTAACTATTTAATGTTTAATAACATATTTTATTTTTTTTTTTGCCTCATTCTAATGGTCAATAAAGTCATCCAAGATTGTCGGCTCACAATATCATTTTAGATGCATGCATGATACTATGAGATACTATTTATTCATAATTGCATGACATACTAAGGAAATGTGAGATGTGCTTTTTGATTTTGATTCCTAATTGCGTCAATCCAAAGTGAAATAGTAAAAGCTCTATTATTTTAGATGGGGCTAGAATCTTTAGTTTTCTTTTTTTTTTGCTTGGTACCTAAGTCTTTGATCTAAGTTTTCATGTAGCAATTAGGGATGTCAATGAGTAAGATGTTCATTAATTTCAAGGTACCCGAATCTTAATTTATTAAAAATTAAATACTCTAATCCAATTAACTACTCAAATAATTTTAAAAATTACTACCCTAATCTTAATTCTAATACATTCTCACTACCTTATAATTACCCTAACTTGTTTAAATACCCGATTAGATAAAAAAATTAATTGTAAAGTTAATAAAATTTATAAAATTTTAATTTAATTATTAAAATAATAATAAAAATATTTATAAGTAGTAATCGGTTTCGAGATAACGGGTACCGAAGGGGTGATACTCGAACTCTACCCGAACTCGATACGAGTAGTAAAATCACTGTCTAAACCCGTTCCAAACTAGATTATAGAGTACTTTAACTTTATATAATCAGGTTGAGTATTTGTAAGTATTCTATAACCAGGTACCCATTGCCATCTTTAGTACAATGTACTTGCAACCTTAAAACCTATATAACCGATACTCAATTTCGATATAAAAATAGGATGACGATTCCACATTTTGTCTTAAATAACATAAAACTTTAAATTTAGTTAAAATTTGGACTTAGAGAAATTAGAAGTGATACTTGTACCATTTACATCCTCAAAACAGTGAAATCCATTTTGTACTAACTTTCCTTGTTGAAATTCCTAATAGGATGGTCAGTTATTAAATTTAAATAGATTAATAATTTATTCCAAACTCAACTAAAATGAACAAATTATATACGATAAATAAGGCTGTCAACGCGCTAACGGACTAGTTTTAAAATTTCCTACCTGAATCTTAATATCCGACCCGTTTAAATTTTCACACAAATATGAGCCTGGCTTGGCACGTGACAGTAGACTAGGGTCGTCATAGGTCAGGTTAGGGCATACCCCCTGACTCCATGGGCTATGCAGGGGTAGGCGTAGCCCGTCGAGGTAGCACGCTAAGCCAACACAAAATCTTTTAATCAAGTATGAGTTATTTAATTTATAAATAACAAAAATTAAAGGGGTGCATGCAGATGCAGTGCGGGTCCAGCTCCAAAGGTAACAGAGGAGGAAGAAAAGATTTTAAAAAACAGAAATGGAAGGGCAAAATGGGGAAAAAGTGAAAAAACAGAAGCGCACAAATCAAAAACCCCATATTTGGCGGGGTTTGGTTTGGTTTTGTTTGCAGAGACAGAGGAAGTAAGTGCTTTTCTTACTCGCTTCTGACAATATTCTGTGTACGATGCTTACTGTTTCCATTGGGTCTCGTGCAATCTCTCTCTCTCTCTTTTTTCCTATTAATTTTTCACACTTTTAAATGATTTTTTCAATAAGCCAAAATCTTTTGTTTTCCTTAAAAAAGCCAAAACAACATTAATTTTTTAAATTAATTAACTAATTAATTCATATTTGGATGCTTGACATTTATTAGACCTTTCATTATTCCAAACAAATCACTCTTCTCTCCACAGCAGTCAAGGACAGTGTTTCTCTCTTTCATTTCCTTCAACCAGGCAGGGTTTCCCCTTACCTTTCATTGAAGAAACCTTTGGTTGAATCATTCACATTCTTGAAAAATTGTCTAACTGTTAACAGGTTTCTTTTGGGTCTTGCTTATTTTTTTGGAAAATGAGCTTTTGGGTAGTTTAAAATTCTTTTAAAAAAGTTAAAACGCTAGTTGATTTGGTCGCTTTCTGAAGCATCTTTTGTTTTGGTAGACCTTGTGGGGTTTTTCCCATTTTGACACTTTTTTCTACAAGTGTAATGTCGGTTATAGAAATCTGCTTTCTTTTCTTTAAAGTAGTGAAATGCTGAAATAAAAAAACTTGTGAGGCAGTTTTTGCCTTTTTGGGAGGGGTTTTGATCACTGTACATGTTCTTGCTGGGGTTTTAGTGAAAGAGCCATCTTTGAAGAGTCTTGGGTTGGTTGCTGGGTAATCTACTTTGGCAAGCTTAAATGGTAATGGGATCACAAATCCTTGGGAGTTTTTAAGGGTTTAGTTGAAGTTTTGAAGTGAAAGGCTCTGGAAAGAAATGTACTTTCAATGGCCTCACTGTTAAGGATTTTGTTCACTTTCTGCTGCAGTGCTGCTTCAGTAGGTTTTGAGGGAGAAATGATTCTACTTTTTTCTGTTTTAGAGCTTCTGGTTATGTACCCATTGCTTTGAAAGCACCTCTACGGTTGAAAACTTGGGCTGCTTCAGTGGTTTTTTTTTCTTGTGTAAGCTTAGATCTTTCAGATTTCTTGTGCATCATATGCTTGCTTCAAATAGGTTCAAAGGGCCTGGATTTTAACAGTCGCCATTGAAGGAGATTTTGGGGCTCAATTTACTGGTTCTTCTCTTGGCATTTTGCTTGGAGATCTGCCATTTGTCTAGCCAAAAATTTTGAGAGAAAAGAAGGTACCTTTGCTGGAATAAGAATATTGTTCTCTAGTTGGAAGTTACTTTCTGAATATCTTGGTTTAATTCTGGGATCTACAAGACTAATTTAATATATCAAAGAATCTAATTTCTAAGGTGAGAAAAGAAAAGCTTATTTGGCAGCAGAAAAAGTGCAGCAGATGGATTTCTTGAAAGTTAAGAAGTTTAGGAAAGCCCACAAGCCAGACCCTGAAAAGGATTTGGAGGATAAGCCTGTGCCGCAGCCCGAAGAACTGACGAATGAGAATGGTGCTACTGAGGGTGCTGCTGCTGGTGACAATGATTTAAATAAATCATCCGAAGCTGACGCTGCAGCTGAAGTTGAGGATGATGATGACGAATTTATAACAAATGAGGTGAAAAGGAGATTGAAGGAACTAAGAAGAAACAGTTTTATGGTGTTGATTCCTGAAGAAGAAGAGGAGTCGTTCCCGGAGGACGAGGAAGAGGAGGCTGGTGAGACCAGCTCTAGTGAGTGGAGGGATGTGGAAGCAGAAGGTAGACAATGGTGGGGTGGTTTTGATGCTGTTTATGAAAAGTACAGTGAGCGTATGCTTTTCTTTGATCGGATGATTGCACAGCAGCTCAAGGAAGCTGGTAAATGTTTTCATCATCTCTCTTGCATTGTCAAATTTTACACCGTGAGGTAGCTGTTGCTTTGCGAGCTTTTAGTGCTTTTGGATTCAACAGGGGAAACCTGTTAGCTGCATTTTGAGGAGACATATTGTTGCCTGATTGCGTTCTGAAATTTTTAGTTAGAAGTGTCTTTCTTTTGCACTTCCCTTGCACGATTAGCAATTTAGGAGGTCCAAATGTAAAACATAAGGTCTTAGTGGGAAATGGGGCTGTGATTCAGGGTTTATATATCTCATCTGTTTGTGATTTGAGTCTCCTTCAAGTTACTTGAGAAAAAAAAGTTCCAAATGTTGAACCGAATGAACTTTTGAGGTACGCAATTAGATTGAGTGTTAGTCAATGCTACCTGATGGGACTCAGAATCAGGCTTCTTGACCTGATTGGTGAGTTGTTGATTTCTATTTCCTTTAATCAAAAAGAGTTTTCCTGGAACTCAATGCGTATGCTTTTTGATGCTTCACTCAAGTGTTGGGAGTAGGGATAGGTGCAAGATTTTAGTTGGGAGTCTTTTTTCTGTCCTGACATAGGTTTCTATTGTTCTCCCTCTTTTTTCCTTTCCAATAGGCATTAAGTTTATTGATGATAGGAAAATGTGAGATGTTGTCCTGTCCAAGTAATCATACAGCACCGGTTGATGCATTAAATGATGAATACCATTTGCTGGCAGTATTTTTTTATTTTTCCCTCCTAGACCTTCATGTTTCACATCTTACTGTCAAGCATCCATCCTAGTGCTCCTAGTTTGAGGTTTTCTGCAGTTTTGATGCTTGTTCAACATGGTCTTGGTTGAACTTGATGGGAACCAAATAATTTAGTCAAAACACTTAAGAAGAGGGTGCATCATTTTTTGTTTATAATAGAAAGATTACTCTTTTAACGTCTCGACTTTATAAATCTAAGGACATTTTCTCCCTTAACTAGTTTGTGCTGTATAATTTCAAGTTTTAAGCGCAGTAATTTAATGTTCTTGGAAAGAATTTGGTTTGACAGGGTAAAACTTCTCTGTTCTTATCTAGGGAAGCTTATTTCAAATATGCAGAACTAAAAGGTGATTTGTTCTGCCCATGGCTATAATATAATTCCATATTAAGGAAAAGTGGGCCACTGCTTTGGAATATAATATTTCAACTCTTAAGAAGTGCCATCTCTTTGAAAGGACAGAAATCCTTTTTTTGCTTTTTGCCATAAATGGGCAAGTTATCAGTGTATGATGGCAGAAAGGAGCAAATGATGGTTTCAGACATAAGAGAACTTTGAAATTCAGGCTAGCCCACTGCTGAACAAATCTGCCTTAACAGCTTTCTTGGTGTCCCAATTTTGCTCTTAGGTGGTAAAGTACTAAGTACTATCTGTAGGATCGTTGGGGCTTAAACATTATTTCTTTTTGTTGTTGGTGGGTGGGTAGAGGTATTGTTGTTTGAAACATTGTCACCTTTCCTTTGGTGTTGGTTTTGTAGTCTCCTTGTTAAAATTCAATCTTAATTTTTAAGGCAAATAATCAATTGTCTTACAGGCTTCAGAAATCATTCAACTCCATCACCTAAATCTGCATCTAAGAAGCTTGCATCCCCCCTGCGATGCCTTTCATTGAAGAAGATTGAAGAACCTGATGAAGAAACTAAGCACCTACAGCAGCCAATGAATAACCCATATCAGGATCTTGAAACAGCATATGTAGCTCAAATTTGCTTAACTTGGGAGGCACTTCATTGCCAATACACTCAACTCTGCCAGATAGTTTTATGCCAACCTGAGAATCCCACCTGTTACAACCAGAGTGCTCAGCACCTCCAACAGTTCCAGGTCTTATTGCAAAGGTTCATTGAAAATGAACCTTTTCAAGAAGGTCTCAGAGCTGAAATTTATGCCCGTGCTAGGAATATTTTGCCTAAGCTGCTTCAAATTCCAAACATACAAGGTATATCATAGAGAATTGATGGAGGGAAAATAAGGAAACTTGGATATTCTTTTACTAATTTTTTTTTGTGGCTTAATAATGGTTTTATTTTGCAGTTAACGCACTGAAACAAGGCTTCGTTCAAGTTCTGTGAATAAATCATCTTTATTTTTTCTGTTTAACTGAACAATGAAGTACTTGCTGGGATTGGTTCTATTTGCTTTTACTGTAAAGGTCATATCTTCCATGAATCTTTTCAGGTTCAGATCATAAGGAAAAGGTGGAAGAGGAATCAAATTATTTGGTCCATGCCCCTGATATCATCAGGATTATTGAGAACTCAATCCTGACATTCCAGCTGTTTGTAAAAATGGACAAGAAAAAACATAGTAGCGTTCTTAACTTGTTTGGAAACCAGAATCCAATGGCTACTCCTCTTCAACAAGTTCAATCTTTGTTAATGAAGGTAACCTTAGGCTATACTATCCTTTTAAACTTTATAGGTTACAACTTGATTATATGGCATTCTCTTTGATACGCATGATTGCCCACATTACAGCACTTTTCACTAGTTTTGTTGATTGTTTTGCTCTATAAGAGTTGCAAATGGATTCCTGCCCCTTTATTATTAATAGCTTATTTGCTTGACTTGCTTTGATAATCTAATGAGTATACATAAAATGCTATTTATTTGAAATCATAAAGCTATTCGAAAACATTTTAGTATGTTGTTTAATTTGGCTGGTTATTGCCTATTAGCTACATTACTTGAGGTGATGAAAACCTATAAAAAACAAAAGTTAACCAATTATGCTAGACTACTAGAATGTCTTAATTTTCTACCTTCTGTTTCCAATAAGAAAGGACTAAAGTTTCAATTACATTTAAGCTTTATTTTAAACCAACAATATTTGGAGTCCAAGTTTAGCACAATAAGCATGTCTTGTTCGATACAAACATCACTCTACTTATTGTCACCTGCTATATTACTGTTGAACTCTTGGTGGCTACTCTTAGATCACACTTGCTACTCTTTGAAGATGTTCATGTTTTTTTGTTATGTATTGACTTAAAGATAGTGATCTCTTTTTTGTTAAGTATTGACTTAAAGATAGTGATCTCTTATCTCTCACTATTTACTAGATAGGATGGCCTGTTGTGTACTGTTCAAAAAACTGCCCAAATGGATATGCTCATTGTGACTTCTGATGATTGCTTGATATTCCACAATGTTTTCATTTCTATCTGCAGAAAGGGATGAAGATAAAGGAATTGTGTAAAAAAAGAAGAGGGTGGAAGAAGAAATCGTGGCCACAAACATGTGAGGATGTTCCTTTGTTGTTTGGCCTCATTGACATCAAAATTGTATCCAGGGTTCTCAGAATGGCAAGGATCAGTAAAGAGCAGTTGTTCTGGTGTGAAGAAAAGATGAAAAAACTAGATTTATGTGATGGGAAATTGCAAAGAGATCCATTGCCCATCCTTTTCCCTTGTTGATAGCTGTAAGGAATGATTAACAAGGCTGGTTAAATGGACAGTTAGCTGCAGAAAGGCCCCTCTATTTTTCATTAAAACTTCAGTGTTGCTACTACTTTTCATCTGGGATGATAAAAACATGCTTTCTATAATTTTTGATTGACTGATATGATAGCAGATGGTTTGGATTAGGTTGATGGCCTTGATTGCCATTTTCCAGTTTGTTGATTAAATTACTTGAAGTTGATTGATCTGCTCAATGACATTCAAAGTCAATCAGTGTGTTTATCATCCTAACGAGGTTTTCTTATTCAAAACTAGGAAAGGAGTATGGAAAGTAGAGGCCTTTCTGCAGCATTTTCCCTAGAAGCAGCAGTCCATTGAACCAGAATTGTGGTTAGCTTGTTGTATTTAGGATATGTTGTATGTAGTGGATATCGTCTGAGAAGTAAATGTCTAAATATTTTATTTTCTGGGGGCCTTCTCTTGTTAACCTACTGTTTATTTCTTTCAATCAACCCAAGGTTCGTTTTGATTAGTGGCCTTGCGACGGAAAACTTAATTATATCTTGCAATTCGAATTTGTGTTTATGTATCTTAATCTCGATATTAAGAGTTATATGGCTAATTAGACTTTGTATTTTGTGTTTTGATTTTGTCGAGCAAACATAAGATATTAAAAGTTATATGAGTAAATATGAACACAATAATATTAATTTAATTGTGTTAATGATAAATTTAGTAAACGGGCAGGATATGATTACCATGTTTATTAAATATGTCGAATGATATAATTTATTTATATAATTAACATAATTAAAATGATTAAATTAAAGTATTTACGATTAAAATATAATTTTATTTTTAAATTTATAATAAAAAATAATAAATATCATAAAATAAAATTCATTATTAATAAATTTCAATTATTATAAAAATATTGATTTTTATATAGATCAATAAGTGAGTTTTGATCATAATAAATATATTTATTTGACACGTGAACGTGATTAAATAAATAAATAATAAATAAATCACGAGTGATATAAAAATATAATAACACAATTAATTAATTGTATCTTAAAGAAATTGAACGGTTTTGACATGATTAAGATACGATTTATTTGTATCTTAATAGTGTCGACACAATTAATATATGAAACATAATTATTCAAAATTCAATTCCATTTAAATCCATGTCGAGTTGTGGTATCGTGTACAAACTAACTGTTTCTGTTCATAATGATTAAGACAAAATGATATCATTGTTGTTAATTTGTGTCCATCCTGAATGTTTTCTAAGTTTCCAGCCATGTTTCATTTGGTCAAAGTTCGTTGATGGGTAAACATCATCACCCATACAAAAAAGGACAATAGAACTGTAAAGTTGTTGTTTCTAGTAACTTTCTTGCCCTCAATTAGATGCAATGGACAAAAGTGTAAAATTTATTTAGTTATAAATTTGGTTTCCAAGATTTAATTAATTTTAATATCATTTATCAAATTAAATTTTAATTAATTATGTATTAAATACATTGAATTATATATAATTCAATTAAGATATATGAGATTTTATTGATAATAAACTTTTTTTTGCTCAATAATGGGAAATAAACTTACCTCTATTAATTTGAAAATATGTCCTTTTTTTCATTTCATTTTTTTAATCAATTTCTTTACCAGTAAACCTTTTTTTTTTTCAAATCAATGGTCATAAAATTTTTGTAACTACACATAATTGAACACAATGTCTCAAACTTAATATATAATTGAGTTAAAGATAAGTGTAAAATATTTCAAATGGAATTGAATGAGAAATATAAATTAATCGAAATTTAAAGCAAATTAAATTTCACAAATAACTAAATTTCATAAGTTTGTAATTAAAAAACTCTTAGAAAAAAGGAAAGAAAGAAATAGAAAAAGAAATAATTAAAAAAATGATATATTTGTTTGTCATTTAAAATTAACTTAGTAATTAAGTGTATTTTCTATCAAATATGGAGAGGGTTTGTTTTTTTTCTTATTATATAAACCCTAATTGATTTACCATAAAGTAATCAAAATAAACAAGAATTATGACAATAATAATTTACAGTGTAAAATTTTGGCCCAAAGCCACCATATGCTCCCCGTCTCCCGTGCATGTCCCCAACTTTTGTGCTTTTCAAAGATACAACACTGAAAGGGATTCTTCCTCTAAAGTCAAAAGCTAGGATGCTATAATATTAGATGTTAATGAGGATTATGTTTATTGGCCAAAATTAATTATGATTATGTTTGGTTATTATTTGTATTATTTACTTTTTACTTTAATAGGAAAAATAAAAAATAAATATAAAAGCAAACAAATATTTTCAAAAAATTAAAAATTAAAATATTTATAAAAAATATAATTTTTAATCTTTATAAATTACAAACAAATTAAGGCATAATACTCAAATAAGTTCTTAAACTATTTAAGAAAATTTAAATAAATTTTTATATTTTTATTTTGAGTCAAATAAGTTTTTATAATTAATAATTGATTTAATCAAAATACCATTTGATATTCTATATAGGATGACACTGACGTGACATATTAACATCATATAATTGGTGATGAAATGATATGTTGACATATTATAATTGATGTTTATATGATAAGTTAATTTAATATGATAATATGTCCATGTGACATTTTTTACCCTCCACGTCAATATTATGTCAATATCATGTAGATATAAAATGACAAGTTATTTTTTAACTAATGACAATTAGTCAATAATAAAAGTATAGGAACTAGATTAAATGTAATAAAAAATAAAATTTATTTAAATTTTTTTCAATAATTTAGAGGTTTTTTTGAACACTATGCCATAAATTAATTATTTAATGTTGATATTTTCCAAGCATAAACAATGAGTAGAATGCACATGTCATGGGTCATGCTTTAAAGTTTGGGTCAATTATCATTTATAGTATGAAATAATATATTTTTATCCTTAAATTTACATTTAGTTTTAAAAATCATCACATTTTTATGGGTTCGTGCTTGGCACGATTAACTTTTATCTTACCAAAGATAGTTTATGTAAAAAACATACATATATTATAGCACAAATAATATATATAAATAGCTTTTCAAATTCAAAAATTTCTCTAAATTAAAACAAGTTTACTTATAACATTTCATTAGAATAAAAAATAAATATAAAAAATAAATTTCCCAAAAAAAATAGTAAAAAGAAATTAACCTAAAATCACAATCATAGGGAAGAAAAAATAAGAAAGATAAAGGCATAATACCTAAAAGGGCTGTTTAGCTATTTAAAAAAATTCAAATAAAGTTTCATTTTTTTATTATCTTCTATCACGTTTTTATACTTGCATTTTGAATCAAATAAATCTTTATGACAACAGTTGATTACTATTATTAGCCAAAACGTCACTTGTGATTTTATGTTATATTAGGATGATGCGTCATGTTAACATGTCCTAGTAGATGATAACGTGGCATGTTGATGTGGCGTGATGTAAAACCCTGTTCTTAGATAAAGGTTAGAATCGTAACCCAACTTGGTGAGCTAGTGATTTAATGTTTCTAGATGTGTTTATAAATGCATTTTAACTTTGGAAATCCATATTTATTGAATATTTAAGTTTATCTTGGAGTTGAAGCCTTTTTAAGGTCAAAAGGATTATTTTTGGACTTAAAACTGCATTCTGGAGTGTATCTATTGATACATGTCCATCATGTATCGATAGATCAACCCAGAAATTTAAAATTTGATAAACATCTATCGATAGATGATAGATGATCAAATCTATCGATAGATAGGCCTAATTTATATATGGATGATGTTCAGACTGAAAAAAGGGGTGTTTTGGTCTTTTCACCCCCCAATTAAATCCTTTAAACCCTCAAACTTTTCCCATAACGGCAAAAACTAGGTTTCGCTAAAAAACACAACCACCTTATGCTCTCAACTCCATTTTTCATCAAATCAAAGGATTTTGAAGATTTAAAGTGATTTCCAAGTTTGGTTTACATCCTAAGTGATTTTAAAGGTAAATAATTGATTTTTAACCGTTTAATCTTGAGTTTATATTTCTAGAAATTTTATAAAGTTGATAAAATTTGTTTTAATCTTGAAATCTACATTTTTGAGTTGGTTTTGAGATCCTCTAGCTCACCGAGGTAAAGTTGCTTTAACTCTAGCTTATAGTTGACTTAAATCCTTAGGCTAAAGGTTAGATTAGATGCTAGTTTTAAGCAATGTTAGGTTTTGGATTAAGCATTGCTGGAAAATTTTGAGGAATGATTTTCTAATTATTAGCTTAGGATAACCAAGTATTAATGTTGGAAACATTGTGTTAGGTTTTGTGAAGGAGATTTAAAGTTGTTGGAAAAGCAAGTGTTTGACGAAAGGTGCAAGTGAGCAAGGCATGCTTCATTGAGGTGGATAGATGTGGCGTTTTTAATTATTTTGATATAATTAAGCATGCCAATCCTTTAACATTGCATATAGAAGAGTTTTGGCTATGTTTGTGTGGTGAACAAATGTTTTCAAGGATGTTTGCGAAAACTATAAACTAACTATATATAGTATATACTATATGGTATTTGAAAATGAGGAACAAGCCTTTCAATGTGTTTATGCCTCAACATATCATTTGTGAACGATAGCTAGGTGATAAATGGATTTTTAAAGATGCATGATAAATGTTTTCTTTTTATTGATGCCATGGTGCTTATAGGTTAATTATTGTGAATGTAGTCATGGTTGTTTGACAAAGGATTATAATTATGTATATTGATGAATTATTTTATCCTTTGGATTATTATTCATTGTATGTTGAATTGTGTATTGTAGTTGTTAGAGCTTATAGGTATAAGGACCTGTACCTAGTGGTAGGGAACACTAGCCATTGTGCACAATGAGAGGCAGCTTGAGCCGATGAGAATTTCTCGAGGACTCGTTGGATTGGTAGCTAACGAAGAACTACCCTCTTTATGATTTGTTGTTAGCCAAAGAGTAACGAACTATTCGGTTCTAGTGTGATGACACTAAGTGGTTTGATTGTCCTTGGTTAAAGCTCTATTTTGCTTGATTGAATGTTTAATATGGTGATTTGGACTAAGTATTATGATATGAATGTTTTACAAATATGTTTTACAAATATCTTGAAATAATGTTTTAATCAAACTTTTGATTGACTTCCAAATTTTGCAAACATTTTTTTAAAAAAGGTTTATGAATTGTTTTACAAATATGTTTTATAAAAGGAACTATCCATCCTTGAACCAGTTGAAAGATATCGATCTTAAAGTGAATAAAAAGTATACATTTCTTGAGGACATTTGAAAGATAATGAATTCAAGGGTTATGGAATCAGTTAAGTTAATGACCAGTGATTGTTAACATGCTCGGTAAGTAGAGATGTCTAGTGGAGATGCTTGGTAAGCGAGACTTGGTTTGTATTAGTGCTTGAAAAGGTGGGTTTTACAAATATTGATTTATTATCTGTTTGCATGTTTCTAAAAATGTATTTTCTAAATACTCTTCCCCATTTGCTTGTTCCCCTTCCTCATATCTATTCACAGAGTCTTTGTGACTCACACGTTATTACCCACTATTTTTTTCAGATCATTAGATTACTTGGCTTGCTGTCCATTTGGGGGGAGTTGTCTTTTGTGGTTGATCTAGTAGGTGATCGTTAAGGCATTCAATAGGCATTAGCCCTTTTATGGTGTTGTATTCCGCTGGTTGAGTCTATCTTTATATTTCAGACTGTTATAAACTTGACTTGTTTATGTCATGTAATAATTAATATTCTATAATGAATATACTTGACTATTTTACCACGAAACGACTTATGGGTGGTATCTGCCTGTGAAACCCCATCCTAATGTGAAATTGTTAAGATAAGAAATCCTTAGGTGAGCATGCATGAATCATGTTTTGAACACTTAAACTTAGTTTTTGAGCTTGGAAAATTTACTATATATGTAAATATTCTATTATGTATTACTTTCAACAAGAGGGACAAGCACCTTATTGTATGAAACACTTAATTACTTCGGTTTTTAGATTGGTGTGGGTACGAGATATAATTTATGTTTAAGGCATGTATGCTATGATGTAAATGTTTGCTATGTTGAAGCATGTGATGCATGATAGATTGGACAATGTCATTTCCGTATAAGATTTCTATGTTTATGTATATGATGTATATTTCATATACTACATGAGATGATTGAGAAAGCATGGTAAATGCCATGAAATTATGTATACGATGTATATTCCGTATATTACATGAGATATTGAATAGGCATAAGGAATGCCATGAGTTGTGTATATGATGTAAAATTTCATATACTGTATGAGATGAGTTGGTATGGACATTCCACATACCTAATGCTATGAGTATGAGAACTGAATGAGTGCAATTGATTCCACTCACTCAAGGTGTAGTTACAACTTCACTCCTATGATGCATCATGAATGCCCAAGGTGTAATGAGGATTGTACATTGCTAACCCAAGGTTGATGGGGGTCAAACCATCAACGGATGTGAATGTTAATATTATGGGAATGATGATGATTGTTATGTTTATGAAATGTTGCATGTTAAGTTCATTTGAGTCTTGTCTATGATTTAATACTCTATGATGGTATGAGAATGTGCTTGGTGAGGTGGACTGAGCCATAAGAATAGACCTAAGAGGTAAAAGGTGTTAAGGAAGAGTAAAAATGCAGAATTTTGCCTAGAAAATAGAGTTTCAGAGGTTATTTATCGATACATGTATAACATTTATAGATAGATAGTAGACAAAATGCAATAGGAAGCATTTTGCTTCAAATCTATGGATAGATGTTCATTATCTATTGATAGATGAGTTCTAGAATTGTATGTAATGGCTTGTTTAAAGGTCTTGTAAAGGTAAAAAGGTTTCTTAAGGTTATGGAAACTTGTTTTCCACGCAAAGTCTATTTAAAATGTGTTTAAGTACTATGTTTCATGAACTTTATGATTAAATGATTTATGAACGGTATGAGATTTCAAGTGTATGTTTACGAAATATTCTTATCTCTTAGCTTGTGCCCTTCTCGTATCCACTCATGGAGTTTTTATGACTCACACGTTATTTTTTTCATATATTTTATTACAGATCAGTGATATCACTCTTGATAGCAACTAGTGTCACAGAGATGTGATTCGTTCTTCTTTTTGGTAGGTGATTTAATAGCCATTTGCAACTAAAGGTCAAGTCATGTTCTGTTGATGAGTCGGTCATTACTTTATGTTTATGTCTACAGACTATGAATATGTTTTTGTTAATGTTGCCAATGTTTGGGTATTTTACATTAATGTTATTTATGAGATTATGATGATGGCTTGAAAGCCTACATGGACACCCAAGGGTGTTGTTGACATTTAATGTTATTGTGCACTGTGACGGTGGCACTTTTTAACATATATAAAATTCTTAAGCTTACACAATTAAGTTGAGAAGTTCTTTAATTGTGTAATGAGGTTTACGAATGCATACACGATGATATCATATGTTAATGGATGTTATAAGACACTTCCACATGAAATGATGAATGTTTAATGATATTTATAATAAAAGGCTTACTTGGGCCTAACAAGCCATGCTCTTCTAGGTCCATGCTTCGGTCACGATCCCTTTAGGAAATAGGATGTGACACTGCCACAGGATGGCCAATGACCGAATTTATGTTTATTTGCTTTCGCAGTGTTGAGCATGTGAGCGTACATGATGATTAATATATTTTCTTATAGATATAATTAATCATGCTATGTTGGCATAATTATGAGTACTTGATTTAATCACTCTTTGGGCTTACATGGGAAAAGAGAGTAATTCCCTTCGATACCCTTGCGTCGGTCATGAACCTGGCATTGGGTTATGACACATGATGATATAATCACATGATATTTTTCACCTTCCATGTCAACATGACGTCAATGCCATGTAGCATAAAAAAAACAAATGACATTTTAATTAATGGTAGTTAGTTAATCGTTAGTTAAAAGGCCTACTTGATCCAATATAAAAATATAAAAATTTGATTGAATGTACTAGAAAAGTAAAAACTTATTTGAATTTTCTTAAATAGTTTAGTGGTTTTTTAAAAACATTTTACCGAAGATAAACTAATCCCTACCTAAGACAAGGAAATATTAGGGGACTAAAATCTTTGATGCTCTTCCCCCACAAATATATATGTATATATATATATATAGAGAGAGAGAGAGAGAGAGAGATCAAATAAAGGGTATCAAAAGTGTATGGACAAATAAATAAATAACCATAAATTAAATACAATAGTTTCAAAAAATTATAAATAATTAAACGTGTAGTCTAAAAAGAAATAAATCCTAGCAAATTAACTCCACCATGGAGGTTGAATATCATTGGCCTCAATTAGTGATGAAAGGTTAATTGCATTATCTTTTTTTTTTTTGAAATTTCTATGTGGGAAAAACCAATACCATCTTTCTTAATACATTGCGATAATACAACAATTGTTGGAGAGCGATAAGAAATACGACAATGGAAAATCTATATTTATAAAGAAAAGTAGCTATGTGAGATCTGAAATAACTAATGGTACCATTAATGTTACTATATTCAAAGTGGTGACGTCCTGCAAAGACTCTGACAAAGATCTAAACATAGAAAGGTCTAGATGGCATCCAACTAGGGATGGGACTTAAGCCTAAAGAAGAATAGAAATTGCATATGAAAATACCCTACCTAGTGATTAAAGACCCCAATACCAAGGTTCAAAGGGAAAATCTAATCATAAAGTGGTTTGAGGGACATGTATATTTGAAAAAAAATCCTTCCTTGTGATTCAATGCATGTATCTTGTAACAATAATAAAGGTTGAATTTTTTATACTCTTATTGAGATAAATAGCTCATTGAGTGGGATTTAGAGTTACAGGAGCATTTTGATAGCGTTATCTATACTAGTGTGTGGAAGTGAGGTATTTTTATAATAATTTTGTCAATTCTCTAGAATGCTCATTAATATCGGGATAAAAGTAAATGATCACATTCTTACTATCAAGCCCAGCCCTAAATTATCTACCATGTTACACATGAGACTGATAGAGTGATTGTATATTTCAACAGCCCCGGAAGAATATTTAAAAGTCGGTATTGTGCTTAGAAGTACAAGTAAGTCGATTTATACCTCAAACTAATTAAAATAAGGATTTTAAGGTGAAATTAAGAGTTTCATAGTCCAGAGATGACTCAAAATGATAATTCGGAGTTCGAGGATCAATTTGGAGTCAAACCGAAATTTTCACTATCTAGGGGCAAAATGATCATTTCCCACCTAGGGACAAAATGAGAATTTTAGAAAAGATTTTTTTGGCCCCATTTGACTTATTGGAGTATGATTTGAGTATTGGAGTATGATTTGAGGTTTAGAAGTGAAAAATTTTAATTTCAGTATAATTTGGAGTATCAGGATGAAATGGTAATTTTGCCACCTCGGGGGCAGATCGATAAATTTTCACCCCATACACTTGTCAAGACCAAGGGATTTTATTCATCATGGAAATGGATAAACATGAAAAATGTGTGGTGGAGAATTAAAGAATTAAAAGTCAAATATTTAAAATTTAAACCAATAAAAAAATACCATGTGTCATACTTTTATTATTTTATTGTTTCTTTATAAAAAGGCATAAAAACCAGCCCATTTCTCCCATAGTGGTCGGCCAAACTGGAAGAGAAGAGAAATCAAGGAAGAATAAATCCTAGGTGGGAAAAATCAAAGAGAAAGTGTTGGAATTCAAGGATTTGATCAAGCAAAGGAAAATTTCTTTGATTTTGCTAGTGATTTACCTTACCCATGCATTTCTCCTTAATTTCCATGATTGGATTGTATGTTTTCATGGGGAAATCATGGCTGGCCGAATGGGTTTGGTGAGAGAAATGATGTTGGAATTGTTTGATTTTGAGTCATGTTGGTGTTTAGAGTTAGTTAAGCATATTTAGAAACAAAACAACAAGAAAAGAATCCATTTTCCCCATGAACCTTCAATGGCCGAACCCTATGTGAAGTGTAGAAGTAATGAATTGATTTTGTGATCAAGTGAATTGGTTGAAAAAAATTGATGAAATGATGATTTATGGTAAGAAAATGGAATGGGAAAATTTTTAGTGATAGTGCACCACAATGGCAGAAATTTTCAAGAAAAATTGTGAGGGCTGTTAGGCTGAATTTTAGATTATCGGAATTGTATTTAGTGAATTGAAATATTAGGAATGAAATGGAGCAATTTAGAGCCAAATCGGACATAATTGTCATTTAATCGGGTAATAGGCCGAATTAAGTCAGCACCGCATTTAAACGGTAGTCGGATAAGTTGCATATCATATCATGCATATACACCGAGCCTGAATTGATTTTATAATGGTCAAGCATTGATGTGGTGAATTATGTATTGTACATTGTGGATAGGTGGTGAGTAAATTACACTGGTTAAAGTACAGAGATTGTGCTTGAAGACTGGGATTAGGAGTACATCGACTCCTAGAACTGTGAGTAAACTTATTATCGTCTTAATTATCTAGAGTAGTTTTATTCAATTGTGTGATTTTATAGAAAATGGGTTTAAATGGTAAATTGCTATGCTTTAGGAGAAATTGTGATTTTATAAAATAATTTTATAAATTTTATGGAAAATTGAATACTGATTTTGAAAATAGAGTAATTGGAGACTGTCTGCTTGTGTTATAAATTGTGTTTTAAATTATATGGCTTATAGCAATATGTGAGCATGAATGGCAAAGTTGGTATTTGTATCAAAATTATATATATACTATGTATTCAGCCTTGAGAGGCTAGATTGCGATAAATTGTCATGTCATGCAGATAAAGATTTTATAAATCAGGTGGTAGATAAAATAATCCATAATCCCTGCAGTGGAGGTTCTGTGGACCAACCTAAGAGAAGGGGCACAGAATCAAATATACCTTACCTCGATCGGAGAGCCGTGTGAAGGGTGTCTCTAGAGGTAAAGATTTGAGTGCACTTCACCTGGACCACCGCGTGAGAGTGAGACTCAGCCAACGTCAAGGCATGGCTAGAATTTCGGATGTAAAGACATTTAACCGCCTTGGTGGTCTCGGTCAGATGCCTAGGCCAAGGCATCCCCGGGAATGATTTTGACAGGAGCCAAGTTTTGTGAGATATATAAGCCATGTTGATTAATTGAGTAAACTGAATATTCATGTTATGAAACATATATTGAAAAAGAATTATTTTAATTCGCCTCCATTTACTCGCCTTTAGATAGTTTAGATGGCGTCTGTTTACTCACTGGGATTTTATAATCTCACCACCCTCAATTCCCCATATTTCAGGCTCGGGATAGCCGGTAGATAGCCGATTGCATCAAGGACTTCAGTTAGCCTTGCATCGACAAAATTGTAGGTTCACAGACTCGCACCTTATTGGTTAGTTAGGGGCCCACGTGTCACTGTAAAAGTAATTTTATACTTCAGTTATCTGATTTAAAGTATGTATGAACATATTTAGCTTTTACACCATGTTTTTGGCGGGTTTCGGTATTTTAAAAAAAAAATGACGAAAATGCCCTTGTGAGCCAGAGAATAATATTTTAGTATTTTAATTTGAAAACGACTTATGATTTCTTGAAATGCAAGATTTAATAATTGTCGCTCACCGAGGAGATGCGAAAGCTGATACGAGAGCCTTGCGAGGTTTCGATCGGCATTCGAGGTGAAGAATGTCTATCGAGGCTTTGCGACGTTGTCACGGACTCGATGAGGAGTTCCGGGTCATGACACTTACACTAAATGAAGTATGGGTACCAAGTACATTTACAGAGAAGAAATTGTGAGAAATAGCCCTTCTCATAAGGTGATTTGAAAAATACCCACCCATATAAAGTTCTCTGTTTCTAGTAAAAAATAAGTATGAGTAAACGAAAATGCCTTTAAAAACATCCTGGCAAATTAAGCTCCCGATATCTCTCTCCCTCCATAGAGAAAATAGAAATAAATGCTCAGTTATTTGAGCTCACTCTTTCTCAACTTTTTGAAATGTATCAACTTTGTCAACTCTTGTTAAACACCATCGTCATCAGTGCTTTCAGCTCTCTGAATTGTATGAGCTCAGTCAACTCTCTGTTAAGTACCATCGTCATCGAACTGTGGTCTATCTCTCGGCATCTGGTCATATTGTCATCGATAAATAGACCCTATAGCAGAGATGACATCAAGGTATGTTATTGGGTTTATTGCTGCAACACATAAATTTCTAAAACTTTTTGTATAAATTAGAACATGGATTAAAAACATTGCCCAGAATTGTTACACGCCATGCATCTATAATGCACATGGCATGTAAAAAACATACTGAAATAACATGCGTTAGCACATGGCGTGTAACATGTTAGGAACATGGCGTGTAACAAGTTTTGAACTTGTGTGTAATATTTTTAAACACGGCGTGTAACATTTTTTGAACTTACGTGTAACATTTTTGAACATGGCGTGTAACCTTTTTTAAATATAACGTGTAACAATTTTGAAACATGGTGTGTAACATTTTTTGAAAATGGCATGTAACAACATGATTGAAAAATTTTAGAACATGGCATGTAATGTGTAAAATGATTGACAATTTTTTTGTTTTCAAAATTTCAATGGGGTTCCAATTGTGTGACTTGTGATAAAACACGATGGTTAGTAGGTGGATGGCATATATAAGGATAATGAGTCATGTATGCGGGGGGTTAGGAGTGATTTGTCGTTTACAAGCTTGATGAGTCTAGTTGAAGATGTTGTTGGGGTAAACTCAAAAACTAACGAGATTGAGATACATGCATTAATCAGTACATTTGGAGAGCTATCATGCCCAATTATCGAGGACGATGAGGATGTTGCATTAATTCTGCTAGAACAGAGGAATGTTCCGGCTATGTATGTCAGCATTAAGGGATGCTAAACAAATGTTATGTCACATGAAGAAGCTGAACAACATGTTAATCAGTTCCATCAAAATGAGATTTACAATGCTTCACATATACCACAACATTCGATCTGTAAACCACAACAATGGCGATTGACGTATGCACAAAAATTTGTGCAGCCCAGTAGACACACGACATTCACAAAATAGGTGGCTGCACAATTCTGATCAGGATGTGCATCGAACCAATTACTTGCTTTTGTCCAACAAATGCAATGATCGAGTGAAATTGTAGAGGGTGTAATACCATTTTCAAATGAGAATACGACATTTGAGGATAACACTACGACTTTGGAGGGTGACACTGCGATGTTCGAGGATAATACTATATCTGATGAGGGAAATGAGTATTTGTTCCCTATCGATGAAGATAGATTTGATGACAATTCAAATGATGGGCTTGATGAATGGCATGATGATAGTTCAAACGATGATTGACTTTATGATAGTGACATTCTAATTTGCAATAATGTTGAAGGTGAAATGGAACCTGTTGGAGGTGTTGATGTAGGAGATGTTCAGTGTGATGACCCTATATACAATAACCCCATTGCTGGTGAGAACAGGATTCATTCCCTTGATACATTACTCGATGACAGTTATCAAGAAAGGGGAAATGCAGGGATATCTCGTACGTGGCTAATTCTAGGTGCAAAAGGGTTCTCCTTCCAAACAATTACCACTGAGGAGTAGACATGTGCTGATGATCGCTTATACAAAGGAAGAATTTTTTCCTTGAAAGTCGAGGTGAAACGAGTTTTGAACATGTTGGCTCTAAAAGAGCAATTTGGGATGAGAGTAAAAAGGTCATGTAAAGGTCGTTATGAGATTGGTTGCAAGTTCAGTGTGCGTGCAACGAAGTTACTTGAAGGAGAATATCGGCAAGTTCAGACATTCCACAAAGTACACATGTGTATTGTCGATGGTTTGCAAGGGCGATTTCTAACTGTAAGTGTGAAGATAATTGGTGAACTTATGTCACACAAGCTTTAGGCTAATGGAGTAGCATTGAGACCTAAAGACATAATTGGTGAGATGAGGGTTCAGTGGAGATTGGAATGCTTGTATGGTAAGGCCTGACAAGTGAAGGAGTATGTGGAGAGGCTTGTTTTCGGTCCCCTGAAGAAGTCATTTCAACTACTACCCTCGTATTTTTATATGTTAGAACAAGAAAATCCTGGCACAGTCATTGCGGTAGCTACTAATGAGGCATAAAGATTCAAATATTGTTTCTGGTTATACAGGGCTTGTATTCGAGGGTTTAGGGATGTAATGCGTCCTACGGTTGCAGTTGATGCTACACATTTGAAAGGCAGGCTCAAAGGTGTTCTGTTTCTCGCTGTATGCAAAGATGCGAATGAGTACGTATATTCAGTTGTGTTTGGCATTGGCCATGTTGAGGACGAAGACTCATGGGTGTGGTTTTTTAGCAAGCTACGTGATGCGGTTGGTTGTCCTGAAAACACTATGTTCATTTCTAATTAGCATCTCGGCATTAAGAAAATAATCCAAAATGCATACCCAAAAGTGCACCACGGCTTATGCGGTTGCCACTTGAAGAAAAACTTTAAAAACAAGTTCAAGTGCAATGACGTTTCGATGATTTTCACTCTTGCTAGAGATTGCTATAAGGTTTTCGAGTTCAACAGATATATGAACCAGCTTAAGCAGATTCACGTGGGAGTCCACGCTGACCTTATGAGAATAGGCCCTGAGAGATGGCCACGTGCACGTTCACTGGCAAGGCGATACCAACTCATGACATCTAAAATTGCAAAATGTGTTAACTCATGGTTCAAGCATGCAAGACAAATGCCAATCACTATTTTGATCGAGTTCATCATAGATATGCTCTAGCGTTGGTTCCATGACTGGTACGAGGAGGCCATCAAGGTGACCACGCCCCTTAACCTTTGGGTTGCTAGGCAGTTGAGCAAACGGTTCAATGATGCATATTGCTTTGTAGTTAAACCTATCAATCGAGTGGAGTTCGAAGTTAAAGATGAGAAGATGGATAGACTTGTAAACCTATCCAAGAAGACGTGTTCATGTTGTGAGTTCCAAACAGATTTACTGCCATGTAGCCATGCCATTGCAACGATAAGGTCAAAATAGCTTTATTTCTTATTTGAACCTAATTGCAATAGCATTTACATTGTGCTTGAACATTGAGTTCATTGTATTTTTCAGTAAATGCAAACGTGAAGCTGTTGAATTCTACATTGACTACTACAAGATAACCATTTTGGTGGAGTGTTATGCGAGGTCCATTCACCCGGTAGGGCATCCTAGTGAATGGGACATCCCCCTTCATGTGAAACAAATTGTCGTCTTGCCACCACCTTGATGAGGCCAAGCGGGAAGACCTAAAAGGAGAAGGATTCCATCGGCTGGTGAAAGCAGTCGAGCACGAAGATGTTCGCAATACAAGAGGTACGGGCATAATAGACAGAATTGCCCATCCCTATTTGCAGTTCCATCCACAAATTCGGCACCATCTCTAAGTCAATCGGCACCTCCACAAATGCGATGACCGAAAGCATGTTCAAGTTACAGACAAACCGATCACAAACACAACAATTGTCCAATACGAAGGACAATGTCTGAAAACGTAGGGTGTCTAGTGGATGAAGATAGCTTGTCGGCCTAACTAAATATGTGAGCCATGTGCAATACCTTTCTCACAATTTCCTTTTGCAATTTCATACATTCATTCTTATTTTGTGTTTGTTAGTTTCCTCTTGTAGATGAGTCTTTATTTATTTTTATTGATTTTGTAGATATATTATTTGATTATTCATTTCATTTTGTTCGTAGTTTTGAGCAGTGAATAGACTTACGAAGTCCCTATACTGTTCGAGTTGATTATTATTGATATGCTTATTAATAAGTCAAATATTTAAGTGTAAAAGATTAGGGTGTTGAAAATATATATATATATATATATATATATATAAATTATTTTTTACTTGATTATTTGATTCTAGAATATGTAAATTAATTTATCATTTTGACAAAAATTAAGTTTGAATTCTTCTTCTATAAAAAAAAAATTGTAAAAATTTCATATCTAAAGTCAAATTTAGATGAATAACTTGTATTACTTTAAAATAAAATAATACAAAATGACTAAAAAAATTCTTTCTTCTTTTATTTATAATAATAAACAAATTTGGAATTGGTTATTTAACTTAGTTTTTTACTTGAGCTAAAGTCAAATAAGCAAAAATATGTTGATTTAGTTTTTTCTTTTAAAAAAATTGGAAAACAAAGATATGGAGTTACTGATGATTATAAAATTAATTCCTCGTTTTGACTTGATTAATTTGGACATGACAAACCTCTTATTACAACTATAGAATCTGAGTTCCACCCTTCTAATTAGTTATTTATTTTTTATGTTTTTATTTTGTTTAATATTTTAAGTTGAAATTTGCTAGATTAAAGATTGCATTTATGGTTGATAAAGTTAAATATAACTGTAAATATTTGTTTCATCTTATTTTATTAATAATTTTTTAGGGTTTCAAAATTAATAATTTAAATTTAAATTTAGCAGAATTTGATTATGGTATTTGAATTTAAATCAAATCGTTTTATAAGAAATTTTGAGTAAATTTAAATAAAAAGTAAATTCGGTAAGAGTTGAATAATATCAAACGAATGTGTATCTGTAAATTGTGAAAGTTGTAACTAAATGGTTAAAAGACCTGAGAAGTCTCTGTACTCGCCCATTTCGTTCAATTTAGTCTTCCGACTCAAAAGCGAAGCAATTTAGTTTCATGATTTTGAAAATTTCTCTAATTTAGTCCCTCATTCAAATAGCGGACGTGCTGTTGACGTGGCAACTTGGCTAACGTGGCAACATATGTGTAATTGGGCGAATGATGTGGTAGTGCCATGTCGTGGCATATGATGATGTGGCAGTGCCACATCACCTGACTAGATGACGTGGCACTGACATGTCATATTATCAGATTAGGTATGACAACGGTACAGGGACTAATGTGAATAAAATTTCAATGTATGAAGATGAAAGTGGACGAAAAAATTGTATTATGCTAATAAAAGAAATGCCACGTGGCAGTTTTGATCAGATGGTGTGGGGGGGTGAGATTTGGCTTTTAGTTTCCATTTCTCCTTAACCACGATAATTATCCCTAAATAGTGGCTAAACCCCTAAACTAGCTGTTATCCGCGTTGAAGCCATTAACCTTTGAAATTTCGACAAGCTAAATCGAGAGAGAGCAAAAAACTACGAATTAAACCTAGCG
Organism: Theobroma cacao; assembly: GCF_000208745.1. Taxonomy (NCBI): domain Eukaryota; kingdom Viridiplantae; phylum Streptophyta; class Magnoliopsida; order Malvales; family Malvaceae; genus Theobroma; species Theobroma cacao. Next base: position 6,790,677 of record NC_030855.1, on the reverse strand, counting down.
TACATAGTAAAGTAAATCGAGATTGAAACCTAGGCTAAAAACTAAATTGAGAGTGAAAAATTGAGAAACTTTGAAATTGAAAACCCACCTAAAAGCTTGAAACCAAGCCTAAAATAGACAAACCTTGAATTCAGGGACACTTAAAAGCTGAAATCGAGAAAGTTGATGGGTGAGAGCTTGGGAGAAGGAAGAAAATTGAGAAAAAGAAGAGGAAAGGAAAAGGAAAAGGTCGCTAGTCTCGAAGAGCGTGATACGGATTCATTATGTTGATGATGAATAGTATTAGGTCTGCTTTTAATGTTTACTGAGATACGGTTTTGTTGTTTCATTTTTTATTATTGCTAATGTATTTGTTTATAGTATTAGGGTTTAGGTGTTTAATGTATGCTGATTTGGCTTTGTTTTTTTAATTTGTTATTGTTGTTGATGTGTTAAATAAGACAAACAAAATATAGGCAAAAAGTAATGCACCAAAATTCTTTCAGTTTCCAAGTTTGGCAGGTTATATGACTTTATGTGGGTACTTTATGGTGTTTAAGGCACATAAAGAGGAGTATGAGGTTGTTGGTAATAAATTATCCATTTTCGCCACATGGTGGATAGCAATATCTCAAAGTGTGTGTAGAAACATTACAATATGACCCTTCGAACATACTGGTAAATGAAATTGACATGTGAGGATGTGATTGGAACAAAATTGATTGGATTTAGTGTTTGTTTGGATTTGTTTACTTGTAACTTTTAATTGGCCATGCCTAAGTCTATATATTGTTGAGCTGTAGTATATATATTGTTGAGCTGTAGTATATTCCTGTGTCTATTATTTTGATTAATTTTTTTCTGCATTGTTACTCAACATTCTATTCTCCACACCTTTACTTGGCACATACAATATTAATGTTCGATTTATGGTCAAATACTAGATTTGTATTTGTTTTAATGTATGTTGATTGGGTCTTTCAAATTTATCACATAGATAACAATTGCTTTCAATTATGCTTTCATCATGGGGGGATTTTAGTTCATGAACCCAAGTTTGCATATAAGAGCTAGAAGAGGAAGATGGTTGATATATCGGATATCGATACCATATATTATTGGACTCTATTACAGATGGTAAAGGCTTTAAAATATGATAGAGGATTGGTTAAAGGCGTTTAGTTAAAGGCTTATATTATAAAGATGGAAATGGCTTAAGAGCAATTTTAGATGATCAAAGTGTTAATAGTTTGTGCGGATTACTTAAAGAGAAGGGTCTTCTTGCTATTTATGTTGAGCATGGGGAGAATACTCAACATGGTACTCCAATGCCTGAAGCACTCAATAAGGATGTGGAGTTTCTATCATTAAATAATTAAGTTGGAGATGAAGAACATTTAAATGAAGATGAAGAAGGTTTAAATAAAGATTATTTTGATACAACATGGTTAAGTGATGAAGGGGATGATGAGTTGGTAATGGCTAGGGAGAAAATTAGAGAATTTAATGCAAGTAAAGATGGGTTGTTGGTTGTTGCATCAGAGGAATTAGATGAGAAAGGGCCATCTGAATCAACAGCTGCAAGTCTATCAAAAGGTACTAAACTCCAATTTAAAGCTACTAGTGGCTCATTTGAAACTGCTGAAGGCCCATTTAAAGTTGTTGGCGGCTCATCTGAACTTGTTGAAGGCTAATTTAAAGCTACTGATGGCCCATCTGAACTTGCTAAAGGCCAATTTAAAGCTGCTAGTGGCCTTTCTGAAGCTGCTAGAGGCCCATCTGAAGCTACTGGAAATGATGGAGGCCTGGCTGTTAGACCATCAACGGCAAAACATCATAGTGATTATATTGATTCTAGTGACCTAGGGAGTTACATTTCTACATGCTCTGGGTTTGAAGCTAATGTGGCACAAAGGGTTAGGTTGAGTGAACTGTTTTGTACTTTAGATTAGTCGATATCGAACTTCTTGTGGGTCAATCTTTCAAGGATCCAAGACATTTCAAAACTGTTTTGTTTGAGTATAGTATGGCTAAGCGGTTTTCTTTCATTTTTTAAAAAAATGACAAGGTCAGAGTTAGAGCTAAATGTGCTAGAATTCGATGTGAGTGGGAGATACTAGCTTCAAAGCACGAGAATGATAACTCTTTCAGAGTGAAAACCTATCTCGAAACACACAATTATCTACCTATAATTAAGAACAAGAGAGTGATAGCAAGGGTTTTGGCTAGTAAGTTGAAAGATGATATTATCAGGATGCCATTCCTAAGGGCAAGACAAATCATAGTGTTGGTGAGAAAACAACTAGGTGTGGCAATTGGTCTTACAAAGGCTAGAAGAGTCAAGTTATCAGTGATGAAGAAAGTGTGAGATAATTATGTAGACAAGTTCAGCCAATTAAGACAGTATGCTAATGAGCTTTTAGAGAAAAATGAGGGGTCAACAATTAAAATAGAGGTGGATAGGTCTAAACCAGATGAGGCAGTAGTTTTTCATCAAATGTATATCTGCTTTAAGGCATTGAAGAATAATTTTTTAAAAGGTTGCAGACATATGTTTGGATTGGATGGTTGTTTCTTGAAGGGGTTAGTGAAAGGAAATCTTTTGGTTGCTGTGGGCTGAAATGGGAACAACTAAATGTTCCCTCTTGCATGGGTTGACATGATGAGTGGTAGTAGATTAATGGAGTGACATGCTGAGTGGTAGCACATTTATGGCATGACACATTGGGTGGTAACAGATTTATGGGGTGATACACTGAATGGTAGGAGTTTTATGACTTGACACGTTGAGTGGAAGCAGATTTATGGGGTGACACGCTGAGTGGTAGCAGATTTATGGCGTGACAGGTTGAGTGGTAGTAGATTTATGGTGTGACACGCTGAATGGTAGTTGATTTATGTGGTGACATGCTGAGTGGTAGCAGATTTATAGGGTGACACGCTGAGTGGTAGCAGATTTATGGTGTGACACGCTGAGTGAAAGCAAATTTATAGGGTGACACGTTGACTTGTTGCAGTATTATGGAGTGACATGACAAACTCAATTGTTAGATGTTGATGACAGCTTGTGGTGACACACTGAGTGGTAGCAGATTTATGGCGTGACATGCTAACTTGTTGCAGTATTGTGGAGTGACACGCCATGCCCAAATTGTTAGATGTCGATGACAGCTTGTGGTGACATGCTGAGTGGTAGCAAATTTATGGCGTGACACTCTAATTTGTTGGAGTATTGTGGGATGACACGCCACGCCCCAACTGTTAAATGTCAATGACATCTTGTGGTGACCCATTGAGTGGAGGCAGATTTATGGCATGACGCGGTGACTTGTTATAGTATTGAGGGATGACACGCCATGCCCTAATGGGGTGACACGCCACGTGGTTGTAGTATTAATTTAATTTACATCAGCTTCTGATTATTATAGGTACTGTGTCTGAATTGAAAAATTCATGTATAAATGTACGAATGTTATTAAAATTAATAATTAATTGTATCCACAAAAAATCTACATACAACTTCGGATATGTTAATGGCACAGGGTTTAGGTTTCGCTCTCTAAACTGTTGTTAAAAATTTCCAGAGCGTATTAGTGACGCATATTAGCAATCATATTATGTTTAACTCTGATCGGTTCCGATTGCAAAATATCGTCAATGTACCCTATGGTGAACATACTGCAGCTAACACTATCATTTTGATGATGCACTTTAGCTTTTGGCAAATGAATTTCCAATGGCATCGACGTCAAATCTCGTGTCTTTTGGCCCATTTTGTTGAAACAACCGGCTTGGTGGCAGATGATTGGCATCATTGTCGTAAGGGGTGTCATTTGAGCCGCACACACTCCGTTATCCTTAGCAGCCAAAGTTCTTGTGGAGTCCACCACCTTGATCGTCCACTTGACCAAGTACATCTTTGCAACCACCCAATGCCCACCCACATTGCAAGGCACGATGATGAAATCGACATCTTCCCATTTTTTACCGTATGTCGGCCTTTCACCTCCACGTACCCTCGTAACTCATCTGGAATTTCCATAGTGGATAGGCCATCTTCAGTTGGAAATGCGATGTATAGCATATGGATGGTGTCCTGCGAAACATGTATACATTAGCTTACACTTAATGCAATCCAAAACTTTAGTATTTTCATAATTGAAAAATTTACAAATGAACTTACGAAGAATATTGTATCAACCATGCATGCTCGAGTGTTGTACAACTTCGACTTTAGCCTTATCATTCGCTTACACAGTACGTGTCACAGCCTAATTTTCGAGCCATGTCAGGCGCATGGGCCCAATGGGCACAGCTAATTAAGTCCAAGCAAGCCTTTTTATGTAGTTCTGTCCATATTTTCATCTATCATTCTTAAAGTCACATTTCATAATTCTCAACTACAAGTACTTTAATAATGTGCTATGACAATCAAATACTTGCATTTATATTAACCTAAAATAATGTCACCCATTGCCAACTCATAGTGGCATCATCAATCAAAATATACATGTGTTGTTCATAACATGAATCTTAGTGATTTACATTACGTGTGCGTATACACAAGCAAAAAACTTTTGTCTACCAACAGAGTGACCTTGGGTAAAGGTACAGCTATTGAATGCCATGGTACCTACTAAAAAAACGAATATACATGGACACCTTAATCTAAATCCCAACTGCCTTCGAATATGAAAACATGAAGTTGAAAAAAGTGAGTATAAACCCAGTGAGTGAACATAGGAAGGGAACAAGCAAAGAATATGGAAAGTTTTAGAAAACATGATGCACTCATGTTAAAAAAAAAATAATGCAATTTAGCTTAATTTCTTGTTAAAAAAACCCTCAATTCAAACTTCGATTATTTTATCTCTCAGTGTTGAAGGATCCATCATCAACAAGGAAGCGAACAGTGAGAATTGAAGTAAGTATCCAAACATGGCAGAGAGTTTTTTACTGCAGTGAGAATGCAATTTGGCTGCAGCGAGAACAGTGGCTAAATTTACACCATCCACCCGAGAGTTTCTTGCTGCAGCGAGAGTACAATTTCGCTGCAGAAAAATTTAGGGTAGGAGTTAAAACCATCCACCTAAGAGTTTCTCGCTGTAGCGAGAATGCAATTTCGCTGCAGCAAAATTTAGGGCAGGAGTTAAGACCATCCACCCGAGAGTTTCTCGCTGCAGTGAGAATGCAATTTCGCTACAGCGAAAATTCAAGGCAGGTGGAGTTAAGAGGATTTTTGCTGTGACAAAAATCCATTTTTGCTGCATCGAAAATCAATTTGAAAACATTTGACAATTTCAACATTCAACATTCAATACAATCACATCTTTTTTCCTTAACCTTCCTATAACATATATAAACATGTATACAACTACCGGCCCCCCAACCCATATGCACTCCCACACCGCATGTAACTAAGTCATCATGTGCACTCCCACACCGCACATTACAATATCATCTTGTGTACTCTCGCACCACATCACCATCGGCATGTGCACTCCCACACCGCACACGCATGGTTACAATTGTCACATAATAGTACCATTCAATGCATAATGTACACATTAACATAATGTTGGAACACATGAGCTAATCACATTACACATTTCACAACGTAATAACATTTCATCAAGGGCTTGTTCCCCATGTATATTTTAAAGCAAAAACAAATAAAATTTTCAAATGATTCATTCAAACACATATGCATTTCCCAAAACATTTTAAATGCAAATTCACTAACATGTCCTTGTTAATTTTTTAATTGACTCCAATTTCCACTAATGCTCCAAGTGGAGATGTGGGGTGTCGTTGGAACCTATCACACACAATAGCATCACAACCAACTCAATTTACATGAATATTATTCCAAAAGCTGTTTCCTAAATCAAACTTTACTAGTTATTCCTAACTAGTTTCCAATTACCATTTGACTAGTCATTAGTTTGTACTACTTTAGTCACACTAGAATTAAATAAATAACCTTCAACAATAAAACAACCCACAATTCTAATTATTTGCCATTCATCAACAACTTAAAAATCAAACCTAACTCATTACTCACCTTGGTGAGCTTGTAGTTGAATCCTTTAGTAAAGATTAAAGAGGGAAATTCTTTTAAGGGTTTTCTCAACCTAATTTAAAGACTCTCTCTCTCTAAAATGTTCATCTAGTGAGAGAAAGTGCAGAGGAAAGAATTTTTGAGGATCTTTGAGGTGAAAATGTGAAAGAGCACAAAGAATCCTATGAAAAAGTGTACAAAAGCATGAGAATTGGAGTTAATTTGAGAAAGTTATGGAGGTTTCAAGGGTGGCCTCCATGGAAGATGGAAAGTTTAGAATGAAGAGAAGGGATGGGAAGAAGAAGAAGAACCTGCTAGAAGTGAGGAGAAAGTTGCTAGAAAATTAGATATTTATTCTTAGGGTTGACTAAAGTTCCACTTATTTATAAAAATGCCATTGTATAGTTGACTTTGCCTTATTTTTCCCTTTGGCTCAAACTTTTTACTCTTTTGACATTGAGAAAAGGTCGACAATAGATTAGAGGTACTCAAGTTCATGAAAACTTAGAAATTTAGACCCGAGACCCAAAATGACCATTTTACCCTTACTTCAGAAATTATCATTATTTCTATTTTCTTCTTTTATTTCATTATTATATACATCATTCATTTATTCCTTGGGCTTACTTAGACCTTAATAATATTAGAAAAACCCACTTCTATGAGCCCACGAAGAAAATGACAGAACTACCCTTAATTCATGTCATCGTGTCCACCTCGGCTACACACTTATGAAGGTCCAGGTCTCACAGTACACTGAGGCATTCGTCTATTTTGTCATTTTGGGATCCTCTAATATTGTGAAAAAGTCAGCCCTTTAATCCCCTAAGATCCTGACGTTGCGCTTGCATATGTAGTAGAATGAATTTCAAAAGGCTTGATGGATTAATGTTTCATTCAAAAACAATATTTGCAATGTTATTTATGAGCTTACCTTGCACATTCGTCTTTCTTGAAAGCTTCGTACGCTTCCACTATTGAATTCTTCAGATCTTGGTGGCTCAATGACGGGTCGACGTACGGGCTTGCCATGTATTTGCTGGCCATTTTGACCCATGCCCATTCAATTAGGTCTAAATTTAGTGCTTCACAATGATGAACATCAAATAACTCTAGTGATGACACTCGTGATCCGTTGCCTTCAGCCTTGCTTTGAGGAAAATGGTCATTTTTTGCCTGAACTAATGCAAGGTTCCCATCCCCTCTTGCTGCTACCTTAACTACTGCATCGGCTTAAGGAAGATGGTCCCCTTTAGCCTGAACTGATCCAAGGTTCCCATCCCCTCCTGCTATTGCCTCGACTAATGCATCAGCTTGAGAAAAATGGTCTCTTTTAGCCTCGATTGAGTGAAGGTCCCCCTCCCCTCTCGTAGATGCATTGATAACCGAATCGACCTCAAGAACATGGTCTCCTTCAGTATCATCTAATTGAAGGGTCACATCCCCTGCCATAGCATCATCGAGAACATCATCGAAATGAGTTACATTCTCTCCATCAGCACCAACAACGTCCTGGTGAATGTGAACAGTAGGCTCATCATGCTGCCCATCATCAGCATCATCATGGTCCTCACCATCATCGTGGGATGAAGCACCGCCCTACAAAATGAGACAAATGAGAAAATTTGTTAGCTCATAAAATACCACAAACCATAAACCGAGAATAAAAAATAGGACTACACTTACTAAACATAAACCGCCAATATATGAGCAAAGATAGAATGATGTACTTGTGATTTCAGGCCATCTAGAATTCGACCAACGATACGGTCCTCAAACGTCTGCATTGCGAGAGTCAATGACTAAATTGAAGCCTTCAGCTCTAACATGTCTTTTTTATGCCTGCGCATGATTTGTCGTAGCTGACGTTTCGTGACTAATCTGTCATTGACTCTTATTGAATAGGTCAACTATAATAACATATATTATTATGTTATTCAATAATTATATATAGAATTGTTGAACATAAACCGTTAGAACTATAATATCCTTACTGACGGCTCATTATCACTGTGTGGTTGAGCAGGACCGATCGGTGGTTAAGGAGCTGTCGTCACCTCTGTCAACTGAAATAATAGAAATTACCGTGTTACTTGATAAACATATGTGGAAATGTTGAACACAAATCGTTAGAACTGATTTTACTGATGGCTCGTTAGTACTGTGTGTTTGAGAAGGACCTCTTAGTGGTTGAGGAGCTATTGTCGCATGGTTCAACTACAAACACAGATATGTTATTTGATAATCACATATGGAATTGTTGAACACAAACCGTTATAACCGTCCTTACTGGCTGTTCACTACCATTGCCATGGTCATCCCCTTCCTCTATCAACTTAGGGCTCGACAGCTCATCGTCTCCAGCAGCAGCGGAATGCCTCCGCTTCATGGCACCAGTAACTCTATTATCCTTCAAGTTTCTCCTATTTTCTCTTGCACCTAAACCCTAGTCCGCTCGATCCTCCATGTGCCCCATTGGCACATAGTGGTGGCTCTTAGATAAGGGGACATTGATATCCACAAAATACTCCTGTTTGGCCTCATTTGGGGTGGGATCCAAGGTCTCGAGTGCCCACAACTGCAAAATAGGTATTGTGATTAAATTTTAGAAAAATTATTATACAAATTCACAGCACAAATTAGTAGTTGTTCACTCACATGCTGAGATGACTCCAACTTCTCAACTGCCTTGTAGAAGTCTTTCGGCTTATGATTTCATTGCCATTTGCATATACTTGGGTAGACGTTGTCCTTCGGAGCAGAAGGTGCAACTATTTTTTGGATGGCCGAAATTACCTCCATTACCTAGAACTACAAATCAAATGTAACCATTATCAGACCGTAAATGATAAACGAGTGCAACAATAAATTATTATGTCAAAAGGAAACTGAAAAATGGTACGTGACAGTACCTATATAACCCACTCAAATCTGTAAATGTTGTAGCGTAAACGATTATCCTTTTACAAGTTTGAGGCAGGCACTTCGAACCCCTTCAATAGGCAGTCCTCGGTCAGCCTCCAAACATAGTGACCCTAGAGGAAGACATTCCAAGCGTCGATGTCCTCCACCAATGATAAGAGCCAAGGCGTCACCCGTCTACAGTAGTCTTGACCAAATAAAATGTTATTCGCGATCAAGACAAGTGCCATCTTGGTCGCGTCTCCTAGTCACTGAAAGTTACCTCCGCAGAACATATTAAGCAACACTTGCAGCTTAACGCTCTGCTGCTCGTTCTAGTATCTTGCATGAATTTCATCGGGAACAACCTTGTACAGTCGTGTGAACACATCAGATATTCGACCAAACTTTAGTCTGATGATAAGGCAGAACTCCTGATTTGATAAACGCGCCTTGCTCTTGCCAATGGAAAACCATAGCTCATGGTCCATTAACTCTGTCTCAGTGATTCGATGAATCATGATGTTATGTAGGAGACCAGTGCAAAAGTAGCCTTGTGGATATACGTCCAGCACCATTCCGAAGCACATACGCTTGACTGCATCGTAATTCCTTTTCTCTTGGAGAGTCTTGTTGATCTAATGCAGTTACGACTACTTACAGTGGGTGTTAATAAAGAACTTGAACACCCACTTCTCCCTTGGCACAAGAAGCAAACTATCAAGATCCTCATACTGTTTGGACTGCATTTGCAAAACATTGCACACATGCATAAGTGAGTTAACCCATAATGTGCAACAAGGTATACTAAATTGCATTGTTTGAAACAAGTGCATCATGATTTTAAATTTTCCTAATTGTTGCTTGTTCCCTTCCTTGTTCACTCACTGGGTTTATACTCACCATTTTCAAATTCATGTTTTCAGATCACGAGGTAGCCGATAATTAGGACGAGGTGTCCTTGTAGATCTGTGTACATCTTCTGGTAGGTGTCTCGGCATTCGGTAGCTGTATATCCATCCGAGTCACTCCGCTGGAGGTCGAGTATTATTTTGTTATGTATAGATGAACTTAAATGTAAATTTTAAAAGAGTAATGCCAGTACGAGTTGGCAATGTATATCACTATTTTGACTCAAAGTCATGAAATAGGACTTAGTGATAATAAATAGAATCATAAGTAAGATAAATAATAGGCTTGCCTGGGTTTAGTGGATTACGTCCATTGGA
>NC_030855.1:6753720-6773973 GCF_000208745.1 Theobroma cacao | reverse complement strand
TTTTATTAGTTTAGCAGGATGGCTTTTGTTGAGTGAGGAAAAATGTTTCTCTTGTTGCTTTGTTTTCATTGCATCGAAATTCATGCTCGCTGTAGCGAAAAACTCTGGGGTTTGGAGGGGTTTTAAATAGGAATGAACTAAATTGCATTGTTTGAAACAAGTGCATCATGATTTTAAATTTTTCCTAATTGTTGCTTGTTCCCTTCCTTGTTCACTCACTGGGTTTATACTCACCATTTTCAAATTCATGTTTTCAGATCACGAGGTAGCCGATAATTAGGACGAGGTGTTCTTGTAGATCTGTGTACATCTTCTGGTAGGTGTCTCAGCATTCGGTAGCTGTATATCCATCCGAGTCACTCCGCTGGAGGTCGGGTATTATTTTGTTATGTATAGATGAACTTAAATGTAAATTCTAAAAATTAACTTAAATGTAAATTCTAAAAGAGTAATGCCAGTACGAGTTGGCAATGTATATCACTATTTTGACTCAAGGTCATGAAATAGGACTTAGTGATAATAAATAGAATCATAAGTAAGATAAATAATAGGCTTGCTTGGGTTTAGTGGATTACGTCCATTGGATCCATGTGCCGGTCATGACCCGGAATTTGGGTCGTGACACATTACTTATTTGCATAACCAAGTATCATCTTCAATATAGACAAATGAAGACTTGACTCGACACATTGCAGAGTGTAGTGACACTGGTGGTTGAAAGAAAGGCACTCCCACACCTACCGAATATAAGCTGAGCTATAACTCCACAAAATGCTTAGCCAAACGAGTTACTAATCTGTAAAACAAAGACAATGAAATATAACGGGTGAGTCACAACGACTTTATGAGTGGATACGGGAAAGAGACAAACTAAGGGGAAAAGGTTTTGCAATAAATTGTACTTTGCAAAAACAACTTGAATTTCATAAACATCAACATAATCCTTTCAAATTTTAATAATTCTCATGGCAAACATTTTCCATAAATGCAAGTGAAACCTGTGATACATCAACAATTTGATAAAACAATGATAGTTCCAAGTACCAATATTTGGTAGGAGAAAACAAGAGATTTCCCTTCATGGGTATCAATAGCTTCACTAGGGATAGAGACATAGTACTTACTCATAACCCGACTATTAGACATTACCTTTCACTTGGAGATTTGAAAGTATTAGTAGATTGTTATACTCATTAATGCCATGTCATCCATACCAGTCATAGTCACTAAATTAAATAATCATCCACATCATTAATCAAGTAAGTACGTCATAATCAACACGTTAATACACATTCATGTCACAATGTCAAGGTAGTATTCTGACCCCCCACAATGGGCTTTATCATGTGGTATTCTTATCCCAATAATGGACTATAATCTAGTGGTATTCGTACCCCCATGATGGGCTATAATCAAGTGGTATTCTTACCCCCACGATGGGCTATGATCAATATTTATACATAAGAAAATTATACACTATGAAACCCCACCTTAATGTAGGAGAGTAAATTAGGAAATCCTTAGGTGAGAAAGTAAATTTTATGTTTTGAACATCAAACATAGTTTTAATCTTCAAAAAAAAAAAAGAAAAAAGAATTCATTGTCACATTGGTTGGCAACCACTATTAAAGCAAAAGTTTTTCTAAGTCTGGAAGAAGTTAAAATATGTGATTTTTATAGAACAATTTTTTGGAAATAAAAAATGACGGTAATGGTTCCCTTGATATTTAGATAACCAAAAATGATTTTTTCATAATTTTTGGAGTACGTTTGCTATGGTAAATGAGAGCCACAAATTTAATTTCAGTCGAACTTTTTCAATTTTGTTCTTGAAACCAAAATTTAAATTTTGATTCTTATGGATTTTTATTTTTTTTATAATTTTATTGAATCTAAATGGGGGGTGTTTGCTTATTTACCTTAAATATCTTAAGCAAATGGGGTGTAAGAAGGAAAGAAACAAAAATAAGAACATTTACTTAAATGGTATTTAATGTAAATAAGCTAGGGAAGGTTTTATAGGCAATCTGTCTCAGAAACTGTATTCTATCTTAAATGTATTGATACATGTTCATGATGTGTTGATACATTTAGACCAAAAGGATTTTTGATGAACATGTATCGATACATGTTCTTAATGTATCAACATAATTTTTTAAGAACCAAAAGTATCGATACATTACCAAATGTATCGATACATTTCACAGATTTTTGAAAAAATAAAAGGGTTAAACGGGTATTTTAATATTCCATTGTATAAATATGACCCTTACCCTGGGGGTTTTCATTATAAGTAGCTTCTCATCAGTTTTTTAGCAACGCTAATCTCTCTTAAATCCATTTTCCCCCTTAATCATTATTTTGGAAAAATGGAAGTGTGTTTTGGGTTTCTCAAACAAAGGTGACATCTTTTAACTTTTAAGTCTAGATTTATGAAATTTCCAACTCGAAAAGTATTTTTTTTATGTCTAGATTTTTCTGTTGAATCCTAAAGCTCAAGGTTTTGTGATTTTCCTTGGCATCAAAGCTCATTTAAGGTCAGAATGAAGGATTTATGAGTTTCTAAGTATGTATTTGATTAGGTAGCAATGGGTTTAAGTTAGAAAACTAGTATTAGATGAACTTGGTTAGTTTCGAAAAGGTTTAAAAAGGTTCTTATGTAATTTATAGTATGAGCAATAATTGTATTGATTGTTTAACATTTTAGGAATGATCGAAACTCCAAGGAATTTGCTAGAGTAAAGTCTTGCTTGTTGGTAGAAGTAAACATTTTAAAGGTGAATGGATACACTTTTTCAAGTACTCTAATAATGTAAAGCAAACATGACTATTTATGATAATTTATTTTGCATAATGAAATGCTATTTTCATGTTGACTTTTCAAAGGTTTTGAATACTATGTTTATAACATTAAATCAAAATGTTTTCAAAGAAGTTTTCAAATCAATTATGTATGTAAATATTCTATTATGTATTAGTTTTCAACAAGGGGGATAAGCCCTTTCAAATGTTTTACTTTAAAAACTTCAATTCTGTTAAGATAAGAATGAGAAATGTGTAAAGACTTATGGATGTTTAGGTGGAGGTAGACGTTCCCACTCTTAAGCTTATGATATGCTTTATGTGAGAAATATTTGAACATGTAAAACATGGTTCTTTAGGATAATATGTGACGTAGTTCTACATGCCCCATAGGAAAGTTTAAAGGTGTAGCATGAGTTTCCTTGAGTTGAATTTGTGTTGAAAATATACTGATTTATGAGATAATGCTTTATATGAAAATGTTTCTAGTATGATGGATAATGGCATGAGGCATTATTCCACATGTGGTGAATGCTTCTAATATGATGGATGATGGAGTGAGGTAACACATATGGTGAATGCTTTTAGTATGATGGATGATGGTGTTCCACACAGTGTGAGGTAATATTCCACACATGGTGCCAATGCCCAAGGATATGTATAGAGCAATCCCCTTTACATGATGGTGATGCTCAACATAAGTGAGGTCAATGAGCCACTCGCCAAGGCCTAGAGATGGGCCAGGACCAAGTAGGCATCCACATTGCATACATGATTATTGAAGTTTACTCTTATTATTGTGATCTTTCTAATGATTACTTCTTATGCTTAAATGTTTAATTCAGTGGTAGGTTTATCTCTAAATTGTAAGATGGCCAAGATAACATACTAGATAGAATAAATCCTAATGTGTTGGTTGAGTTTTATGGATTGGATATTGATCATTGAGTTATATGGGTTGATAAATGTCTACTTGAGTTTCATGGATAAAGTAATGATCGCTTGGGTTATATGGACTGGGTGATGGTTACAAAATGTTATGATTGAATGCCATTGGATGATCTTGAGTACATGAGTAGCTTATATGGTTTACGAAGGAATTAGAGTAAGTTACCCATAGATTGAGATTTATATGGTTTAGTATTATTTTTCTAGGGAGGATTCGATAGTACAAGTAACGTACAACTTCCTTGTTTTTCCTAAAGGTTTTTTTTTTTGTAAATGCTTAGTTTATTTAAAGAACTACACGTTTATGAAATATTGAGTTCACTATAAAAATAAGATTGCTCTATAGTAACTCAATTTTTTTGAGAACTTTGAAATGAAGTATATTTATCTCAAGATGCATGTGATGTAATTTGAGCAAAAATTCTCCCTCTTGGCTTGTCCCCTTCCCCGTATCCACTCACGAAGTCTTTGTGACGCACATACTATTTTCCCCAATTATTTTTGTTTACAGATCAATGATAGCAATCAGTTCTTGAGTCACGGAGGTGTGATCCATTCTTTTTCTTTTGGTATGTGTCTAGTAGCCCACTTGATGCCTAGTAGGTCATGTTCCTGTCATGAAACCTAGGGGTTTGTGACCGACGCACGAGTTTAGTAACCGAAGCCCATGAGACCCGAGCGAACCTTAGGATTCATGTGTCTAATATTCAATCCGTGGTATCATAAGCAAAACACATAATATTCAATCCATTTCATTTCATAAACTCATTAGTACAATATTCATAAAGCCACCCATAGGCCAATTATCGGGTTCGTATCATACAACCTTTTTGTACATAATATCTCATGGCACTCATTGCCTACAATGTCCAAAATACTTATTTTCTAAACTTTGAAATTTCAAAGGCAGAAGCTAGTATGGACCGGACTTAGCGGAGTGAACCATTGGGTGGAAAAACCTATCGGATGCCAAAATTTGTCCATCAAAACGACGATGCTAAGCCACGTATATATATATATCACTTATTTGCACATGGTACAAAAAAAGAGGTGAGTCATCTAATACTCAGTGAAATGGGGATGCTAACGCAGCATAATAAAGCATAGGTGAATATTCATAATATGGAGACACATTTATTATATAACATACGTTGTAATTTATGAAACATCTCCAAAATATAAGTGTAAGGATCATTCTAATACCCTAGTGCACATCACATTATGTTTGCCAAAATCACATCTCAATGGCGCACTTATATTCACGCTCTCTCAAATCTATGTCTCCATAACAAAATGTATAAATTAATGTTTACCTTTTTAAAGCCGTCATCAAACTAGGCTCCTTAGGCACACTCTAATTGCCAAGCACAGCCTCAAACTCAATATATGATTTGCTTCCCTTGAATCTTTTCATCCAATGTAGACCACATTTTAGTTATACAATAACCACCACATTTCAGTTATATATATATATATCAATACTCACATATTCACATATTATTTCAGCATAATCAAACAAATCAATGAGTGGTCTTTCCCTGGACATAGTCAATCATGCATGGTGGCCAATCGATAGAGAAACAAATCATGCCCAGTGCCAAAGCAACAAGAGAGAATCAAATCATGCCCAGCATCGAAGTAGTTGGCGAAGAATGCCATTATTGACCGGAGTAATCGCCTGATGGTCGGCATCATTCGAAATAACCTCTCGTCGGCAGTATCACTCAAAGTAATCTCCTGACGAGCGATATCATGGCACTACAGGTGGGACTAAACCACAACCCTTGTTTACCACCATCCCTACATGCACCACATAGTCATAGGGTAATGGGACCCATTTACCTCAAGTCAAATCAATGTCTGGAATTCTATCCTCGAATGAAACATAATTCCACAATGAGACCATTATATCTCTATTCTTCCATATATCCACAACATAGTAACAATCACATTTATTGAGCTTTATTTGTCAAAAAGCTCATTAAGTTTTAAGTGCCTCAATAATTATGGCCCACTGGCAACATATACATCAATAATCTCATTTTAATTTAATCATGGCCTAATAGTCGCATAGACATGAATAATATCACATTAGATCGTGCATCAATATTCTATCAACAAATGGACAATCTAATCCTACATCGTGGTATCACCATCATACTGATTTAGTCACAAAATATTTAATGGCCATTAAAATCATACATCACATAGATGTCTAACAGCTCATGCTTCATAATGGCATTCACAAGCAAACACTTATACCAACATGTACATCAACAATAAACTAGCTTGGGCACACCCATCTAAGCAATCACATTCACATATGTACATACATAGTTCTCTAGCCTAGGCATGTTCAACTAGGCCTACATTCATAATATAGTACCAGTGTAGCACATTTTCCATGCATTGTGCATTACATGCAGTTAACGAACCTACTCACAGTTACAAATTAGAGGTACTCCACAGCTAAACGTTGATTCTTAGCTTCTAACCGTATTTCAAATAACAAATGTGCCCAAATTGCTTAATCTTCCTTTAAGCACATTAAAATATCACAAAACTAGTTAAATTTTGGCTTTTGAAAAATGCCAACTTTTCCAAAAATAATCAAATCTTTAGAAACACAACGTATAAGCTCACATCCTTCAATAATTAGCTAAACATATACCTTAGAAGTTGGATTGTACAATTAGTTACCCTAAATCCTTAATCAAGGGGTGAATTTCTTCAAAGCTAGACCAAATCAGATCTAAGTTATTAACCGATTAAATTGAAAATCAATCGGTAAAAACACTTAATCTTACATCTAGAAGCACTTCCCAAGCTCTAAATTTACTCCAACAACTTCAAGTGCTTTAAAAATTCATTCTTAGAAGTTAGGGTTTTAGGTTTTAGGTTTTAGAGAGAGAAAGTAAAAATCATAAATCAAGCTTTAAGAGTGGAATCTTCTTCCTTTAACACTTGGATGATTGGAGTTTAATGGGTTTGAAGGGTTTGAGAGTTGAGAGAAAATAGGTGGAGAATTCGGATGAAGGAAGAATATCGGAGAAAATCACGTTTTAGGGCTTTTAGCCCGTTTTAATCTAATTTAGCAATCTAGGATCGACAATGAAAGGTTTGTAGTTGATCTTGGACCAGAAAGTTTGTGTTTTAACCCTTTTCCCCTTCCCAAGATCGACTATAAAAGGTTTATAGTCAATCTTGGACTAAAATGTCCATTTTTAGTTGATTTTGCTTCACAAGATCAACTATGGAGGGTCTATAGTCAATTCTGGACCAGAATGTTCACATTTCTTTCATTTTTCCTTCCAAGGATTGACTATAGAGGGCTTATAGTCGATCTTGGGCCTAAATGCTTGACTTTCCCTGCTTTTTACTTCACAAGATCGACCCTTTACGCATTAGGATCAACTTTTTAGGTCCTGATTCATAAAAATTGTTGCTTTTGAAGTCTAAACTCATTCTAAATCTCTTCTACAACCTCAAATCATTCATAAAATCTAATCCACACATACATACCCTCAATTATCATATCAAATATAATTCAAAACCTCAAACTATAGGGTTTATTCATCATTTCTCATATTTTTTTAAAAAAATTTGCCTAAGTGTAAACGTATACACTCTCCACACTTGACATACATAACATATCGTTGATGTTCTCAAGGTGCAATATATATTTAATAGATCATTCTCAATTAACTTAATTTACCTTGAAATTAAAGGTGTTACAGTTTCGCTGACGAGTCGATCTTTACTTTATGTTTATGTTTATGGATATTAAACATGTTTATGATAATGTAGCCAATGTTTGGCATTTACTTTATGAATGTTATGGATAAATGTGCAAAGGTGGCTCGAGAGCCTAAATGGACACTTGAAGGTGTTGATAAATGACTATGGCATGATGTATGAGTTTTAACTTTGACTATTTTATTGAATGAATGCATTTACACTGTTTATGTTGTGAAGTTCTATAACTGTGTACTGTTGCCTAAGGATGCATGCGTGTGCTTGATTTTGTATTCCTTTATGTATGGTGATTATGGTTAATGGGCCAAGTTATGAATGAATGAATGTAAGGAGGCTTGTTTGGGCTTGGCGGGTTATATCTATCTGGGTCCATGCGCTGGTCATATCCTTCCACAAAATGGGATATGACATACACAATGTCACACATTCATGTTTCGTACTTCATATTAAGTTCTTCATCTAATGGATTTATTGGTAGGCATCTATGCATTCATGAATAATCCTTAATGGTGGAGACTTACTCGTCCACTATCACATTCTATAATAGTGGGCACTTTGGCAACCATTTTCACACATATTGAGTGGGCATCAAATCAACCACCTAGGTATTTATATAACCAAGCACCAATCGTGCTTCATACATCCCTTCAAAAAGGTTTTAAATAAAAACATTTGAAAAGGCTTGTACCCCTTTGTTGAAAACTAATATGTAGTAGAGATATTTACTTATGTAGTAGATTGAAAATTTCATTGAAAACATTTATTTTCATACAATTTGATTTATCGAAAATCAATATAGCACTTAAATCATGCAAGGCAATTAAGTCAATAAATCATGCTCAACTTTACCGTAAAAAATACATTAAAGAGGTGTACCCACTCACCTTGACAAGAAGTAATTTCCTTTAAGCTTGAAGTCATCCAACCATGCTCGTTCTACTATCTCAAGCTCTAATAATCACCCTACACAATAATTCCTATATTAAGTATCCTAGTTTCTAACAAAACCCATTTTCAAAACTAGTTGAATTTTTGAATATTTTCCATTTAACCTTCAATAAATTTCTAAACTTCAAACCCAACCCATATTATGAATCTTAAGTATGCTTACTTTCACAACCTCCTTGGAGAGCAAAACCCAAAAAATCGTTATCTCAAAAAATGGATTAAATGAGCTAAAATTTGTAAAATCCTAGAGTTAGGTCATAACCATAAGCTTTGAAGTCAAAAATGCAAAATGTTACCTTAAAATCGAGCTTGACAATTGAATCCTTGCCAAATGGGGTCTTGAAGGTTTGATGGATGGTTTAGAGGCTGTTGGGGACGAATTGGAGGCTAGAAGAGTGAAAAATGAAGTCTAGGGCTCAAGCTACGTTTTATATTTTTTTTACATTAGAGCCTCAGGGTCAACCTTTTAAACATTAGAGGTTGATCCTTAGGCTTATATTATTCTACCTAAGGTGGCTAGGATCAACCTTTTGACCTTAAAGGGTCGATCCTACCATATTCCAGTAGCTAATTTTTGGATCCCATGTCATAGGGATCGACTTTTAGCCATTAGAGGTCAATCCTTATGTCTCCAAAATTTTCTAAGTGTTTCATCTTGTAAAGATTGCCCTTCCCTGGCTTAGGGGTAGATCCTAAACACTTCTAGTAGTCTCTTCAAGACTTTACCTTGTAGTGATTGACCTCCTATTTCCTTAAGGTCGATTCTAGCCATTTCTAGAAGTTAATTCAAGAGGTTGTGTTGCAGGGATCAACCTTTCTCCCTTAGGGGTCGATCTTAAACCAATCCAATAGTTAACTGAAGCTAAATTACCTTCAAGGATTGACCTTCTTTGCTTAAGGATCGACCTTTCATGTCTTATCTTGTAAAAACACTTTCTTTTTGTTTTCTTTTTTAATCATTCTTTCAACCATCAATCATCCATTAATGTAACACTGCATTATGAAGAAATTTAACATTCAAATGGCTAGAAAACTCATTCAATAATCATCATTAATATATTTCATAAAAACTCAAAAATTCAACATGTTTCATAAAAATGAAAAATTGAGGTTTCACATTGAATTTATGAAAAATATTTAAACAATAAAAAAAATTATAAAATTCATTTGAAAGTATATTTTAATGTATGAAAGCAATATGTATTTATCTTACCTATACCATGATTAAATATGTGTTTGTTTTTTATTGCATTAGAGCATTATAACAAAGAATAGCATTTAATACATTTACAATGCAGAGCAGCATTGATTATTTACACACATAAGCATTAAATATGTATTGTAGTGTACGACAAGAACAATCATCAATAGGATAAGTTTAAGATGGAGCTACAAAAACACGCTCCATATAAATTTAAATACAGGTGCAAAATTATAAATTGTTGGCCATATGTCAAATTTAAGGTTGTTCTAACAATTTGTTAAAGGTACTTGTATCATTAGGTGTCAAAATTAGATTGCCTAAAAAATTAAAAAAATATGGCAGTAAGTTTTTTTGTACAAAATGTCATTTTTGCTTCATTCTCTTTTTCATTTTTACCATAAATACTATAATACAATTGAGCTACAAAAACAAAAAGGCTCTAACTATGATAAAAATTACCTGATCCTTTTTCCATAAAGGTTTCTTTTGGCGTTTGTGCTTGTGCTAGTTTTTGCAGATTATTGTTAACATAGGGTGAAAAAATGTGTTTAGTTTATTGGCTGTCATTATGTTTTAAGTTCAATAAAAAGTATGTTCAATAGCTTAATTTATATACTTGGTTTTGATTTTCTTTCCTGGTGACTCTTTTGGGAATTGTTCTTCTAAGACTTGTGCATTTGTTGAAAATGGTGGCACTTCCATTTGGGACTGTTTCATGGTGAGTAATGGGGTTTTAGAGACTATGGGATGTTGGACTTTTGAACTTGTAGCTTCCTCATATTTGGAACTTTCAGACATGGTTTGTTTGATACTATTACAATTAAAAACCTTGAATATTGTCAATCGCCAATGAATGGTTTTTCTTGTTAGTCCAACCTTTAATGTTCTTTTTGCGTTTGTCAATGCTTTAAAGGGAGCTAGAAAAGTCATTTTATCTATATTTCTAATTGCAACTAGCTTAGCAATAGTTGTTCTAATCAACTTTTCTACTTGTTGACCAAATGGGATCAGTTGAATTCTATATTGTTAGCTCCAAAATCATTTTTTAGGAAATACACTAAATTTCTATTACTGTTACGTTCTACAATGATATACTTTTTGGGTAAATTTGATGAGAAATAAATTTTAGTATCCTTACATTAAAACTAGTGTTTTTTCATCATGCACTAGACACCAAAATTTGCCAATATAGAATCACAAACTTGTTGCACATTGGTTGCTTGCATTATAGTAGCATCCATTTGGTGCTTCTACGTTGACAATGGTTACTTTTACCTCACATTTAGTATCCTGTCAAGTAGTAGAAAGAAAATTGTGTCGATGCTATCATCAATTTTATTGCTCATTTGTCAAAAATATTTCAATAGAATTTGTTATGAATATTATAGAGGTATAAAG
Organism: Theobroma cacao; assembly: GCF_000208745.1. Taxonomy (NCBI): domain Eukaryota; kingdom Viridiplantae; phylum Streptophyta; class Magnoliopsida; order Malvales; family Malvaceae; genus Theobroma; species Theobroma cacao. The sequence continues at coordinate 6,762,917 of NC_030855.1, read as the reverse complement.
GCAAAGTTTTACCATAGTTTTTCTTGGCTCTATTGCTAGCAAATTTGTCAATATCACCTTTGAGATTGTGGTTGGTTCATTATGTTGTAATTGGCTTTCTTCTTCCAATGGTTGGAATTGTGGTTATATTGGCTCTTGTTGGTACCTAATAGTTGGTTTTATGTTGCAGATAATTATATTCCTTTCAAGGTACCTTTTAATTGCAAAATTTTGAAAGATTCTTGAAGAATAAATGGTAATTCAAATTGGTCGAGAATTCCAACAATTGGTGTGGTGGCAAATTTACTAGAATTCACTAGTAAAGTAGAATCAAATATATCCTAAGCACAGAGTAAGGAATGTCTTTTACTTTTGATTCTTTTATATTGATGCGATTATTAATTGATTTGCATAATGTATGATTGATAATTTCCACTTGTGTAAATTGGATAAATTGCTTCCATGGCTAGAAAATTTTGAAATCCATAGGTTACACAATTACAAGCATACATTATAATCCAATTCCAACTAAAAAGCAAGGTAATGATCAAATGAAGACAATAGGTAAAAATCAAACCTTTTTCAAAATGGATTTCCTACTTGTGTTAAAATCAAGGTAAGTGATTTTTCTAAAATTGAATTTTAACAATATATCATAAAGCATAAAAGTAAATCAAGACACAAGCATTTTATAGTGATTTGGCTTTCTCAAATGCATACATCCACTCCCTTGGCATCCAAGGAATTTCCAATCCACTAAAAAAGATTCTTACTTTTTAATGGGATGAAGCGATAACCCTCACAATGGTTTTTCCTTAGCATCAAGTGATAACCCATTGTTTTTAACTGACTCAATCATAAACCCATACAATGGCTTTTTCTGAGATCAACCATAACCCTTACAATGGCTTTTTCATGAGATCAAGCAATAACCCATGGTTTTTAACGGATTCAACCACAAACCCATGGTTTTTAGCAGGGATCAACCACAAACCCACACTAACTCTTCAAGGATGAGTTAGAACCTTTACAAGGAATAGCAAGTGTGCCTTTAGGAGGTGAATTTTGCTAGTTTAGTACAATGGAGGAAAAATGCCTAATGTTGGATATGAAGATAGAATATAAAGATGAGAGTGAAAGCACAAAGAAATATTAGCTCAAGAAGGCTTGGTTTCACTCATTTTTTTTCAAGACTTTGATCCTCAAGAATTTGGCCTTTTTTTTTCTTCTTCTTTAGCTTGAAATGCTTCTAAATGGTCTTTTTTACAGTTAAAATAGTCTTTGTGTCGTTGGAGGTGATTAAAGCAAGAAACTAGTCATTTTTTTTTGAATTTTGTGTCTAACGGTCATTTATGGTCATGTATAAAAGTTTTCTAGTCGATCCACTTCCAGAAAGCTTATATTTTTGAAGTCTGGCTTGGTGTAGTTGACAACCTCTCCTTTAAGGTCGACTATAGTTTCATAAAAGCTTGGATTTCAAGTGCTCATTGCCTTAAGGGCTCAATTACAGAGCTTATAGGGTCAATGATGGATATCTCTTTTTAAGTTTCCTTGTCCATTCTTACCCATTCTTCCATAGGATCAACTTGCCTTGTTTTAGGATCGATTAGAGCTTTGTTTCTTCAAGATTCCTTGACATCTTAACATGTAATTTCAGCTATATCTTCTTTATGATCAAATGTTGAGTTGAGGATAAACTTCATGGTTTGAAAGCAACCTTGGTGTTGTGAAGATCAAATATTGAGTGACAATTGAGTTTCTTGACTTGAAGCAAGCTTGGTGAAGTATAGATTGAAGATCTTTGAATGCTTTGGGATAAACTCCACTACTTGTGAACTTATCTTGTAACTTTAACATCTCAAAGATGACTATTAGAGAGATCATAAATAGAACTCTTTCAAGCAAATTTAACACTCATACAATTAAGTCATTTAAGCTTATAGACATTTGTAAATCAAGTGTGTAAAGGTTCAATAGCTTTAAGAATTCACACAACTAAATCAATCAAGCTGATAATCATTTAAGAACAAGTGTATGAGAATAAAAATCATTTCAAAGACTTGTCAAGAATCACTCCAATAATATTCATTTTGTTATAATCAAAACTATGATTATTTTAAAGCTAACAATTTGTATAGAGGTGACCAAATAATAATTGACTAAAAAGATTAAGTTAAATCATTCAAACAAAACAACACATTTAAAAAATAGAAGAAAGGCCAATAAATTCTTTAAAGTTGTTGCTCATAAAATATATTCCATTGCAAACGCTTGAATAATTTACAAACACAACTTAGTAACACTGAACAATAATTAGAACCAAGTCATGAATATTTGAATGATAAATCTGAGTTAGTTCTTATTATTTTAGTATCCTGTTTTATTGCTACTGTTGTGCAAAGGTGCTCAAACATTTTCTTTTTCTAGTTTGAATAATAAAGTTATGTTAGGTGATTTTATCTTACCATCCTTTTTTATTCATAGAGTTACCACAACATTTTAATTTTAATATCCTATTTTATTCCTATACTTCATGCATAGAATACAACTAACCCAAATGTCATACCATACAAACTTAAAAGAAAAACCAACTAACCCAACTAAGAAATATGAACATATAAAAATTTAACATCCAAAACTAATTCAAATTTATTATTCAAACTAGAAAAGGAAAACATTTATTACTTTTTGAGTAACTACAAGAATATAATGGAATATTAAAACAAAAACTGATTTGACCTTCAAACGTTGATGTATAGAATACAACTAACTCACATTTCATATCATACAAACGTAAAAGAAAAACACAATGAAACTAACATTAAACATCCAGAAATTTAAGAGCATATAACATGAAAAGTTCAAATTTGTGTAAAAATGAACGAAATCATTTTCAAACTTTAACAATTATTCTAAAAAAAAAAAACAATTGCAAATACTTAGAAAAAGAGATGGACCATAACCTGTGATCATAAATCAAACTACCTAATCAACTAAGTGTATTTATACGTTAATTTACTCAAGGTTTACCTAAATATCTTTTGTCAAGTTTTAACTTAGGTATCAAATTCAATCTAATTGGTGACCAATTAACTAGAGGTAGGAATAGAATAAAATAAACAACTTAAAATCATCAAATATAAGCAAAAGAGAGATAAATAATTCAAACTACGTATTGAGTTCAATCATAATTTTAGATAAATAATTTAATTCCCTATCAAGTCACACATCATCATCAAATTAAGATTAATCATCAAACCACAACCAAGAAAATAAAAGAATAACAAAAAGATAATAGAAACCCAAAAGTTACAATCTTGATCTCCAAATCTTCTTAGACCCTTGATTTCTTTTCAACTTCAATAAGACTTTTTCAATAATATTTGTGGTTTGAATCTCAACTCTCGATCTGGTGTTTTATGTCTCTAAAAGTCTTCCGAAAGATTGTTTTTATAAGACTTTGAAGTTGGGTCAAGTTAGGTGAAGAGAGAAGTCAATTCTAATCAGGATTTCCTCATCAGATTACATGAGTTGCAGCCTATCTCCATGACTGCTGCAATGTGTCAAATTCAACAAAGTTTTGGACCACTTTCTCGGTTGAACTGGGCAAAGTAGTAAACATGTAAGTTGTAGCTTTTCTCTTAGCTTTCCAATGATCCAATAATAACCTCATTTAGAGTTTCGTAAAGAGAGCTATGGTCGAAATATCAAAACACATGCAATGGAAGTTTACACCTCAAAATTTATCTCTTATTCTAATTAAAAGTTTTTCTTCAATAAACACTTATAAAAGTACAAATAAATCAATAATAACTTATCTTAAGCACATTAACACCAATTTAAACACAAATTTAACTAAGATTAGATTGACTCACTAAATTAACTAACTTAAAATAAATAGATAAAACCTAATTAATTTTTATGCATTACTTCAAAAATTAAACCAAATTATTATCGAAATTAAGACCAAATAACTCTATATCATAAAGTTATCAGCTGAGCCCTTCTTGTCAACCATTTGTTCCTTTATCCCTTCTGCCATCTCCTTTCTTTTTCCCTCTATAAAAAACAATTGCCTATCCCATTCTCTCTGCAAAGTTTGATACCTCTCATAACACTCTTTCTGCAAAAATCGACTACTCCTCTCCCATTCCCTTTTAATGCTTCACTTTTTTTTTAAGGGGGGTTTTTATCTAATGATCAGTTTGGTTACCATAACCCCCAAAAAGGATAATGTTAAGGGAGTCAAAATGATGGCCTTGTTACCCACCCACATGTCCTAAAAATAAAAAGATACATAGCAAGGGAGCGTAAACAGTAAAGGGAAAATGACATCATTTTCGTTCCCATATGAAAAAAAAATCTTAAACGATACCTTTTTGACATTAACAGTAAAAAAAATTAAGACCCTTCCATTGAATGGCACTTGTCATTTATTTAGGTGAGTAGTCAAAACGATATCGTTTTGATCATTTTGACCCAATCAGGCAAAAAAACAAAGTCAAACCTTTCAAAAGTAACCAGTCAAAATGACATCGTTTTGACTTGATAAGGCAAAAAAAAGGTTAGACCCTTGGGTGGCCAATTGAAGTCCAATTGAAATAATAGCAAAAGAAGCTACTTTTAAATATAATATAAAGGTAAGTAGTCAAAACAACATTGTTTTGACCTAATTCAGTAAAAAAAAAGTTAGACCCTTCAATTGAATAGCCCTTGTCATTCAATTGGGTGACTAATTGAAGTATAATTGATATAGTAGCAAAAGATGCTACTTTATTATATAGTATAGATATATATACATTGAGATACGTTTAGTGGCATTGCAATCTGTTATTTAAATTTTGTCTTTTATTTATGAGACCTGCTTGGGTCAAGTAGGCCCTTTTCATTCACCAATCATGTCTCCAAAATAAAAATGTGATAGATACCTTAACTGGAAGTATGGGTGATTATTTATATTACTAGAGTATGCCCGCGTGTTGCATTCGTGAATATAGACAAAACAATATTTATTGAGCTATATTTACATTCCAATAATCATATGGTACTGTATTTGTAAACAATCTAAGTATTAAAAAATAAACACCATGTTAAAAAGATTTATAGAAACCACTATAACCTATAAAGTAGTAGAAAAAATTGATAAAGTTGAGACGTTGAGACCAATTAACAACTGAAAAGCATAGAACAGCATTATAATACTTTTAAAAACTTATCAAATCCAAACAAGAGAAAAGGAAAAGCAGAAAACTTAGAACCATAAAAACTTAAAAGCCAGTTGTCCTTCATTCTTGCAATACTATTTTGAGAATCAAATAAAAAGCTTGTAAACAAAAATAAAAGATCACAATAAAATAAATAATAAATACAATCAACCAATAATAAAAAAAGTGAAAGCAACAATATCAAATATTACTCAATAGTAAGTTAAATGAAAATATTAACAATGTATCTAAAGGTTGATATAAAAGATAAGGCAAGTTGAAATACAACAGAGATCTCTCGAGGACCATATTTTTATGTAATCGAACTATAAGAAATATCTAAACAACTCCTGCTAAACTTACCTTGATTGGCAAACATTTTCTCTCAAGGCCACCTTCTGTCTTCAAGAAACCTTTTACTTCTTGTTATTGCTTCCTTGAGGTAAAAAATGTGTGAACTTGTTACCTCATTGTTACCGCTTTGAAAGAACACCACTCTTGGCTCATTTTCAATGCCTAAGGTATTGTTGCATGGTGGAGTTGATCCCCAAGGTTGATATCTATTGACAGAAAGGAAGAAAAATTAAGTTCTAAGACATTGAAATAGTTATTGACTATAAAAAATTTGAAAGGACTTTAGGGATTGATCATATTTTGGCTTGAGTAGTACTAGTGGAGATGGAAAAGAGCTTGCATTGTCGATACTAAAATGCCCACCAAGACTGAATCTCTAGTATGTCCCAAGGATATCTTCTCTTCCTCACTTCATTCTACTTGTTTGAGAAACAACTGCAATAAACATGCAATTTTTTTTGTTCATTGATCAAAACTAAGGCAACGGTAGAAACAATTGCAATAAACATTCAATTTAATCCTATATGATTTTTATGAAGATTAAAATGATATATTTTATTATATTTTATACATATAGTTTTAAAACCTTTTTAGTAATTGATATTATACGATTTTTAATACCAAAATATGAAAAACCTTTGGAAAATAAATTTAAAAATATTAAAAAAGGAATATTTGATCTTCGAAAAAAAAAGACATAATTTTAAGTTATCCCAAAAAAATAGGCAAAGAAAATGTGATGTAAGTAGTATATTTTAATTATAGTAAATTTTTAATCAAACATGATTTTATTTTATTTTTAACTTTTAGTAATTTTTTAGAAAACAAATAAATAAATAAAATGTCACGACCCGGAACTCCCATCGAGCCAGTGACAACCGCCGCGATGTCCCAATAGACATTCATTACCCGGAATGCCAATCGAAACCTCGCCAGGCTTAACATCAGTTTTTCTCGCTTCCCCTGTGAGTGTTAGTTACTAAAATCATATTTTAAAGTGATATGAACCAATTTCAATTCAAAGACANATTTCAACTACACAGGGGTATTTTGGTTATTTTTTCTCGAAAATCTCGAAACCAGCTAAAAATGTAGCATGCGTGTGGAAAACACATATTTCATAATCAAAAATAAGTTTAGATGTCTAAAACATTCATTTAAAGTGAAAATATAACTATTTAAATATAATAAAATATTCTATTTTCTTATAAAACAATATTTATAGAGTTACCGGTAAATAATTTTTGTAGCGTAAAAGCTAAATAAATTCATACATACTGTAATACAAATAACCAAAGCATAAAATTTAATTTACAGTGACACATGGGCCCACGAACGACCAAAAGTATCAAAAGCGGTAAACCTACAGTTTTTGAGGATGCAAGTCCAACTGTAGCCTTTAACGAAATGAGCTATCTACCGACTATCCTGAGCCTGAAAGAGGTGAAAAAGAGGGTGGTGAGATTATATAATCCCAGTGAGTAAACAAATATCATATAAAATATCTAAAACTAAGTAAATGAAGACAGATTAAAATAGATCATCATATTGAAATTCATCACCTTTCAACTCATTTCAACCAAATAAAATCAATTCATATAAATCGAGTAATCAACATGGCTTATGAATTTCTTAAAACTTTAGCTCATGCCAAAATCATTCTTATACTCAGTTATCCGAGATACCTTGGCCTGGGGCTATTCCAAACGAGTTCGCCAAGGTTGTTAAAAAGTCACGTACGCATAAATCATGTTTTTATTTTGAAAACATAGTCGTTCATTGGCGTTGGCTGAGTTCACCCTCATGTGGTGGTTTAGCATGAAGTGAACTCCAAAGTTGTACCTTGGGAGTTACCCTACATGCCTCTCCGACCAAGGTAAGAATATAACGGGGTTACCGTGCCCCTCTAATAGGCTGATCCATGAAACCCGCCCACTGCAGCAAGCTAAACCCACCATACGATAAAATTTGCAATAGCATGACATGTCAATTATATAACAGTCCAGCCTTTCAAGGCTAAATACACAGTTCATATATTTCAACACAAATACCAATTCAGCCATTCATGCAATTATTGTCATAAGCCATTCGATTCAAACCATGAATTTACAACACATGAAAACAGTCTCCAATTACTCTATTTTCAAACCATCATTTCATTTCAAGACAATGTTATAAAATCATTTCATTAAATCACATTTGAATTACAAAACACAAGGATTTACCATTTAACTCATTTTTCATAAAATCACAAAATCGAATAAAAACCACTTTAGATAAATAAGATGATAGTAAGGTTACTCACTGTAATGGGAATCGAATTTCGAGTACTCCGATTCTTGATCCTCGGGTGCTATCTTGTCACGACCCGGAACTGCCTTCGAGTCCGTGACAACTGTCGCGATGTCCCGATAAGCACTCATCTTTCAAGTACCCTATCGAGACCTTGCAAGGCTTTCTATCAGTTCCTCACCTACCCTATGATTTACTGTTACAAAAATCATGTTTTAAAACAATATAGATAATTTTTTTCGTCTAAAAACAATAAAATTTTAATTTCTGCCTCATAGAAGCATTTTTGTCATTTTCGTCAAAAATTTCAAGACAGGTTAAAAATGTAATAATTAGGTGAAAAACACATATTTCACTTAGAAATAAGTTTTTATATCTAAAACGTTCATTTAAAAGCAAATTGTTGACAATTAGTACTATTCAAAAATAATAAATAAAATATTCTATTTTCTCATAAAATAAATTTCTATAGAAATATTCGTAAATAATTTTTTCGCACATGAAAGTAAAGTAAAAATTGTATGAATAGAAATACAGATAACCATAATATAAGATTTGATCTGCAATGACACGTGGGCCTCAATTGACCAAGAAGATGTAAGACTGTGAACTCTTACTTTCTATAATACAGTTCCGAGCTTAGTTCTCGTCTTACTCGACTATCTACAAATTGTCCTGAGCTTGAAAAATGTATAGGAATAAGGGGTGAGATTTTGTAATCCCAGTGAGAAAACAGATACCATCTAAAGTATCTAAAACCGAGTAAATGGAGACAATAAAATATCCCATCCCAATATGCATTTCATAACTTAGAAATTTATTTCATCCCATGAAAACAATTATAATTCAATTAAAATAATTTTCAAGGCTTATGTTTCTCATAAAATTTGGCTCATGCCAAAACTCATCCTCGGGGATACTTGATCGTCATCAAAGCATCCACTCGAGTCCGCCAAGGCTATTAAAACGACTTATTCATATAAAACAGTCATCTCTTGGCGTTGGCTGAATCTCACTTTCACGTGGTGGTAAAGCGTGAAGTGGACTCAAACCCCTCCACAAGAGTTACCCTACGCGCCTCTCACACAAATGTAAAATAAATTAGTCGGGTTTACCGAGCCCCTCTAATAGGATGGTCCACGAAACCAGCCACTGCAATGTAGGTTAGCTCCACCATAATCATAAAATAGTTTAACAGCATAACAAGATAATTTTTTTATAATAACTAATTTGCACGGCAAACCACAATTCATGTAATTTCAATACAATAAACCAGCCAAGCATGCTCACACTATCATAAGCCATTTGAATTAAAAATACAATTCATACTTAACAACCACAGTCTCCATGTACTCTATTTAAAAAAAA
>NC_030855.1:6716407-6752716 GCF_000208745.1 Theobroma cacao | reverse complement strand
ATTTATATTTTGAATATTTTATTAATTCATTTTTTTTTCTAGCCATCCACTTGTCTTACTTTTTCCACCATGCATTCCCTTTGACTTATCCAAGTCTTAAGTGAAATTTCCAGATTTTTCTAAAGTTTTGGTGGAGCAAATTTTTTAAAATTACAATTTTACCCTAAAATTTGAAATTTTGCCATAATGCATAATTTTCACTCCTCATACTCATTTCACACTCCAAATAATTAAATTTGATCAAAATCCTTTCAAAAATTAAATTTTCGATTTCAAGTGGTAAAATTACCATTTTGCCCCTATACTCTAAAAATACCGAAAACTCATATTTTTCACTACTAAATCTTCCAATTGTACTTCAATACTCATGTCATACTCAAACATGTCAAATGGGGCTAAGAAAATCTTTTCTAAAAATTTTCATTTTGTCCTCAAATTGCAAAATGACCATTTTGCCCCTAATCGGTCAATTTTTCGGATTGACTCTAAATCGGACCTCGAATTCCGAATTACCATTTTGAGTCATCTTGGATTGTGAAATTCTCAATTTCATCTTTAAGATCTCGATTTTATCTTATTCGATGTTTAATCGACTTAATTGTACTTATAGGGGCAATATCGTCTTATGTTAATTTCTTGGGCTTTCTCAATATACAAACATTCTATCGAGTATGTGAATGACACCGTAATTACTTTATAGAGCAGGGTTTGACATATCTCTTTACTTTTGCCAAAATGCTAACCACCGAAACATAATGCACAATAAGCCATTTACTACATTTGTGCTAAATTGTTATAAAACCAATTCAGACTTTATACTAATGCATGAAATGGAATGCAAATTGTTTGAATTATCATCTAAACACGATGTTCTACACAAATTCAATTGTGTACCTAGATAAAACGGTATTGACCTAATTCGATCTATCACTCGATTAATTTGTCAATATGTCCAATTTAACTCCCATTAACTCCAAATCATCAAACACAAATTAAATAACTTGAAATATGGCAAAATCATCCTCACATTTCTTCTTGAGAATTTAGGCCATGGTGAGTGCATCAACACTATGATTTTTCCTACTTGATTTTCTCACCATAATTCATCATTTCCTAACCAATTCACTTGAAATAAAATCAAATCCACCATCGACACTCTACAAGGAAGATTCGGCCAATAATGAACTCATGAGGAATATGTGAATTTCAAGCTTAATTCTTACACTTAACACCATAAACAACTAAAAACATCCATATATCTTAAAAATCTATCTAAATCATCATCAAATTCTCTCTCCTAGGGTTTGATCAGCACATTATCCTTCATGATATCTTGTGATTCAACCATGAAAAATGCAAAAGAATGTATGGGAAAGGTAGATCACAAGTCAAAATCAAGAAATTTTACCTTTGATTGCTTGATTACTTGAAATCCACCAATTTTCTCTTGAATATTCACCCTAGGGTTCTTGTTCTTTCTTTTCTTCCTTTGTTCTTGCTTTGGCCGGCCATAATGAAGAGAAATAGGCAGATTTTGTGCTAATTTATAAGGAAAATAATAAATAAATAAAGCTTGACACTTGTCACCTTACCATTGGTCCATTTTTAAATTCTTAATTATTAAACTTTCTTTCTCTACCACATAAAATCCTTCAATTATCCATGATAATAATGAGTGAAATTCATGTGCTGTACAAGCGTTGGGTGGTGTAAAATTACAATTTTGCCCCTGGGGTGGCAAAATGACTATTTTACCCCTATGCTCGAAAAAATATCGGAATTAAAATTCTTCACTTCTCAAACTAAAATTATACTCCAAATGATCAATCTTAGTCAAAAATTTCATCCAACACTCACATCTTAACCTCGGGTGGCAAAATGACCATTTTGCCCCTAGGTCATGAAAATTCTAATTTGACTCTAAATCGGTCTTCGAATTTCGAATCATCATTTTAAGTCATTCTGAGATTTTAAAATTCTCAATTTTATCTTAAAATCTCTATTTGGACTAGTTCGAGGTTTAATTCAACTTAATTGTACCATTTGGTACATTGCCGTCCTTTAATGATTTTCGAGGTACCCAAGTAAGCAAACATGCATTCTTATATAAGAATGCCATAATAAACATATTGTAGAGCTAGGCTTGACATAAAAGAAGTCATTGAATGACTAAGTATTAGGCAAGTAGGATAATAGAGTTGCTATCAAGTTGAATTACCTTGATCCAATTCATCAAGCTTCTTACTTTGATACATCTGAATCACAAAATGTATATTAGTTAAAATGGACAAATAAATATCATGGTTTCAGGTCCTAGCTAACTAAATATTTTTCAATAAAACGATGTTTATTATGTTGAGAAAGTCAAAAAAGGGCAAAGTTCAGGCAGAGTATTCAAATGCTTATCAACAGCGTTTGTTTGGTTTTATATACATTACTTGTAAGTGACTCTTTACATGGGCAATGCTGAGTCCTCTAACTTTCATCAACTGAAGAACCAACTTGGGAGTTGCTCTTTTTGGCATCCAAACAAAAACAACTCTTTCTAATTTCAAAGTTACCAAAAATATGAAAATAGCTAATCATAAAATCAACTAATAATTAACTCTAAGTTATTATTCGTATTGCACCATGAAAAGATTGAGATACATTCTATGTAAATGAAGCTTTCATTCTTGGCCACCAAGCCTTTCGACAACTTGCACAAAAGATGGGCGGAAATCAGGTGTCCATTGAAGCCTTGGCATTTTTGATCGTAGGTATTACCTTACTCTACATGTCCTTTCTACAGTGTTCGATATGCATAAATTGCAAAATATGAAAACATAATATTAGATAACTACTGCCACCAATCAACACTATAAGATGAGTCCCATCCACAAAAAAGTTATTAAACAAATTTATCTCTAAAAGAACAAAACAGTATTTACCTGTATATATTTCACTGAGTCTTTCTCAAATGTTTCATAGGTTTGAGCCTCTAGATTATCCATCAGAGGCTGCATTGAAATAGCATAATCAACCAACCTTTAACTGAAATAATAATAATAATAATAAGAATAGCGGCAAGAAATTTGCAAAAGAGTAATGCTATTTTGTCCAACATTTGGACCATCCAATTATTCATAAATGGCATATAAGTGATAAATATATGGGCATTTATTTCTTGTGAGTAGTCCAAAATCAGACACTTAAGCATTTCTCTAAGTAGAAATAGAAAAGAAATAATATCTGCAAACACAAAGGGAAAGCTCGTGAATCAGAAGAGAAAATAAAGCAAAGAAAACTCACTTGCAATGGAGACTGTAAAAAAATCCCTATAACATATGAGAATGAAAGAGTCAGAAGGCAATGGCACAGAATGAACTTGCCTTAATGTTTGTTTAGAAAAAGAAAGAAAGAGACCTCAATATGATCAAAGAACAGGAGATAGAGTTTGAATATTTATAAGCCCCATTATAATATTAGCATCAAAATTGATTAAAATAGGCTAGGATTTGATATTTATTTTGTAGTTTTATTATAGATAAAACTCCTCAAGAACCTAAATAAAAAATTGAAATTTCTAGAGACAAAGTGTACCATTAATACAAAAATAGGATGACCAAGTGTTTGATTGAAGGGAAGCAAGTACATCAGAAATACCTACTCCCCCCAATTAAGCCAATGGACTCTCACATGAACCCATCAACAAAGACTATATAAAAAAAAAAAGCAAAGTAATATTTATGTCTCAAATACTGCATACATTTTCAGCCTAAATAATAACCAAAAAAAAAAATTTAAAGAAACCCATTTAATCTTGAAGCTTTCTTTGCACTTTTCACAATAAAAGAAAAGGATGAGATACGATGGGTTTAGCCATGTGGATGGTGTCTTTGGCATTGATTCTCAAGTAGCAAACATGCATTGACCTGCCGATTCAGTGAGTGCAACTGAAACCGTTGGAGAAACCATCAACAAAGATGATCACTTTATCCTCAAAAGCGAAACACGTACTTCAAAAGAAAGAGAGAAAATGAATAGGAAACCAAAAAAGTCCAAAAAATGAAAAAAAAAAACTATTAAGAAAAAAAATAGATAGAAAAGGAGGAGAGGGTTCTAGATACTGGTACTAAAAGAACAAAAAGAAGGGAAAACAAAAAAGCGGAGAAACCCAAGAAAACAAAGGCTAAAGGAAAAAGGAAAGAAAAGAAAAATGAGAACTTCTTGATACTAGAACCAAAGAAAAAAAATGGGAAAATAAAAAAGGTAAGAAACCAAAGAATAAATGCTTTGCATACTAAAGAAAAACCCTGTAGGACACTTTCACTCAATTAAAACATCACATGTCAATCAATTAAATTATTGACGTGGTGCTCTAATTAAGCTCAATTGTCTCTATTAGTGACAACTTTTCATATATGTAGATTGTACTATATTATATAATTTATATTAACATAGTAATATACGTTATAAAGTAACTTATCAATATACCACATAGTAATAAATTCGATTAAATTTGGTTAAATTAGTTAAAGGAGAAAATTTGATGGGTTCAGTTAGAAGAAATCAAGAGAAAGTTAATTAAGTCAGTTAATAGGATTTTTTTTGATTGAATTAACCATCTTAATCAATTATTCACCCTAATTATAAGCATAAAAATGATACGTCATCTAAAATTTAAAAACAAGATGTGCAATTTACTAAAAAATAATAAGATTGCAAATGAGATTTGAGGTTTACTAATTTAGTTTCAATGGCAGTCAAAATTCATTTTACATGAAATATATTAGAAAAATATACGCTCAAAATGGCTAAAAGAAAAGCCTAAAACTTGCTAAAATCCAAATGCACCCCTGAGGGACAAAAGCGTTGATGTCAGCACAGAGACAACCACGTGTCCGATGGTTCTTTCTTGGAAAATTCGCACGAACACGTGTCCAAGCTTCCCATTCACTAACAGACTCACCCAAAGACAAAAATGCCTACATTCGCATCCCATTTAACAACCTGTACCATGGACTCCATCCCATGATGAACGCTTTGCAGCAAAAATACAGAATGGCAATTCCGGCATCTCATAAAGTATGAAACCTTTTATTCCATATTTTTACATATCTACGCTAAACTCAGCATAATAGGAAAACTCGCGGTAAAAAAAACATATTTTCAAGGCCATCTCTGCAAGTAAACATTTTTGTTTTCCCAAAGCAACAAACTTTCTCTCTCTTCTCTCTCTTTCTAAAGTCTGAACCTTTGGGTTTAGTTGGCACTCCCAGAAGTCTAGAGAGGTTCCAACAGACTTGGGGAAGGCCTTTTGTTTCAAGCTCCAAAGTTTCGTCTTTCAACTTTGGTGAGACTCGCTTAAGTCTTCTTTTCTTTCTTTTTTTTTTTTTTCATACTTGGTTGTTGTTTTTGGCCGTTTACTGTAGTTGGGATTGGGTTGATTGTTGAGAGAAGATAGTTTCTTGCTTTAAGATTAATGGGTTTTGTTTAATTCTGTTGAATATGGCTCATATGTTTCGTTAAGTAAATGGGTGTAGCTGTGAGTTTTTTGGTTGATAAAGTAGGGGTTTGTTGGGGGATTGTTAAGAATATTGATAAAGGTTGACTTGCTTTATCTGGGTTTTCTCTTATCTGTTGTTTGGTGGTTTTTCTTAGTGTTTGAAATGAAAATTGATCACTAGTGTATACGTATAGCAGTCGATAGCTTTTTGCTCTATGCCTGTATGGAGTTCTGGCATAATTTTGGAACAGAATTCTGAACTATATGAGCGAAACAGCAGGTTTAGTTGAAGGAATTCGTGTATAGATTGTAATGTGGTCAATCATCTATTGTTTATGAGCTAATGATGCATTGAAGTTCCAATTCACTTGTCTGAAGGGGTGAGAGTCAAACTGGTTGATGGTTTACATGCTTGCCCTCCCTTTACTGTGGCAAAGTTGATAAGTTTTGCTTTTGCATATGATGCATCTCACCACCGTATTACTAAATGCAATCTTTTGACCAATACAAATCAAGTGTTTTTGAGTATGCTGTGACATCTTTCTTTGACATTTGTATCTTTGCTAATTACATAATCCATCATTTGAATCATAGCTTGATTGACCCAGTAATCTGTTTACAATTTAATTGTGACTTTTACATCTTTTGTCTTGACATCTATCCGTGCCTTTGTCTTGTTACTAATCTCAATCCTTACTCTTTAGTTTGAGCCTTTCCCCTTTCAAACGTGCTAGCTTGCTTTGCCTATGATGCTATCTTGGAAACTTCATTTTAGAACCTTTTGTTTCTTCTGTCTAGTAGCTTGTGTTACAAAGAATCGTATATTCAAGTCATGGCCTATAAAATACTTTCTTGCATCTAATAAACATGGCTTTTGGAGTACCCTAGAAGACCTTAACTTTCATAATATTTTATGATACTACTCTGTTGTCCAAACAAAGCTATATGTCGAAGGAAGTTATGTGTTTATCTTATATATTAACTAATCATATTTCCTCTTATACATAGAAGAGGAATCCTTTTTTTACTTTGTATCTTATTTGAAATATTTAAGCTTGTTAATGTGCCATGTTAAGCTCATTGTCTTTCTGGTGGGGACTTACGATGACACTTTAGCTGTTGTGTCAACATACTTCAAGATTTTGACCTTTTAATGAGCTGCAAGTAAATAAAAATGTATAGCTATTTATTTGAAAGATACATGGATTAGATTGTCCTCATAATGTTTGCTATTGTGGATTCTTGGGTAGTTGTTGAGAGGAATTAGGATAAATGTTGCTTAGTTCTCACATCATGGAGTATGGAGCATTGAATTGAACTTGAGAGTTTTTTTCATAATTTTCTTGTTTTTTATGGGTTGAGTTGTAATTGTTATATAGATGTAGGGTTTTAGTTTATTTAGACAATGTTTTACGTTAATTGGTTTTTGTTTTCCAAATATTAGGGCATTAGTATTATTTTTTGTAATTTTTATGCCCCCAAAGGGACATCTCAGTTATTAGAACTTAAGACTCCCACTTGCAGATCTCGAGTTTGGGTCATGGGAAGGAAAGTGAGATTTATGGGATGGGTAATTGAGTTTATAGTAGGTTTTAATTGCTGAATTGTTGAGGGTTTAGAATACTGAGTTTGAGATTTTCACCCTCTACTGATTCTCTCTGGTTTTCTACCTCTACTTCTATTCTTCTCCAAGTTTCCTCTGTTTCTTCCCCTTTCTCTAATATGTGTTTTCTGCTTTTAGTCCCCCACTTGTTCTATATTAACTTCATATGTTTGGCAAAAAGTTTCTGCATTACAAGCCCTTTTTTCCCCTAATATTGTGTCAAATTATTTATCATTTATAGAGGTTTTCGTCATGTTTTCTGAAAATATATATATATAACACTGGCTTACTTGGTTCTAACATGGAAGCAATTGTTTTCTCTAGGGCTCCATTTAGATGTATGAAAGTTTAGGAAAACTGTTGAAAAGAAGAGTGCAGGAAAGTGAAAAGGTCTTTTCCTTCTTTTATGATACGAGAAAAAATTTTTAGAAAATGGTATTCAACTTTACTATCCTGCATTTTTTTACTTAAGATTGCGGGATGAGATATGAAGGAAACTACTTCATGCAGAATGGGCTTGCGGGCCTACAGATTTGATAACCATATATATAGAAACTGAAGGAAAGCTTCTTATTCTCTTTTTATTTCCTTATCCTGTTAATTAACATGGGCATATAGGACTTACTGTTTTGCTTTTTGGCTAAAGGATGCTATCAGATAGATACTAGTGCTTAGTGAAAGCAGCCCATTTAACATATTTTGTGTACATTGCAATCCAAATTGGCTGGATGAGTAATTGTGATCTGCAACTAGTTTGACCATTGTGAATCATTCATGGCAGATGTATCTGATATTTCTGAATAATTTGACCATGAAGCCGAGATGGCCTTTATGGTCTATATATATCAGCCCTAATTTTATATTAAATCTAATTGTAGAAAACTGTTACAGGAAGGGCTAGTGATTGATGATTTTTATGCTTCAAATATGATATGATCCTTTGGTTGATTTCTATAAAATATATACCATCTTCTTATTTACGCATACTGAGACCAACTTTAATAATTACTTTAATTTTTTCACTTTGCTGGTAATACTAGCATTATGTTTTAAGGCTAAATTGGCAACATCTCATGCTTTATAATGAAATTCTAGCTGTTGCAGCCTGTTCATGCTTCTCCTGGATGATTAGCAACTTTTAATTGACGGGCAAGACATTGCATCTATGTTAGCTAGCGACATTCCAGGAGAATAATGTTAATATTGCCGCTATTAGGAAAAGGAAGTTTCTGATCATGGCAACTGAGAGCCCAATGAGAATGATAGAAAGTAGTGGAGCCACAAAGTGGCACTCGTCAAAGGATGCTTTAGTATTTGGTTTGCCATTGAAAGATATGGAAGTAGAGGAGTTGAGACTGCTTTTGAAAGAGCAAAGAATCCATGGAGATCAGACAGACACAGTGCCAAATCGAAGTGGTAGTGCTCCGCCAAGTATGGAGGGTTCATTTGCAGCTCTTGGCAACCTTTTGGCTCAACAGAACAATAGTCTGACTTCAAGCTTGGCAAGTTTGAGCAGTGTCATTGAGAATTGTGAGTCTGAGGAACAACTGCGCTCTGATCCAGCCTATTTTGCCTACTATAGCTCCAATATCAACTTAAATCCAAGGCTTCCACCACCTCTCATCTCACGTGAAAATCGTCGCTTGGCACGCCATATTGGTGGTTTTGGTAATAATTGGAGAGCAAGATCTATAGATGATAGTGGCAGTGGCTCCTTAATGTTTTATCGAAGTTCACTTTCTACACATGGGGAGGAATCTGAGGATGATAGATCCCCCAGACAAGCTTCAGACAAGTGGCCAGAAGATAGCACTGTGTCTTTGCCAGAACAAGACTCAGCATCTTTGACAGGTCGGCACAAGAGTTTGGTTGATCTGATACAGGTATAGTCCATTTTTGTTTTCTATTTTTTCCTTTCTTGTATTTATTTGGTTATTATATTTTCTTCTATGAGCAGATAGATAACGGTGAGTTAACTCCTCTAGTATGCACTATTTTATTGACCAGTTTTAGCATGTAACTTTAAGTGGTTGTCTTATTTTTTGGCATTTTGGTTAAGAATCATCGTTCTTGGTTCCTCTTCTTCTTATTAATGGCTGGGGTAGGTAGCTAGCAGAGTGGTGCAGTCAGGTTTAAGTTTTAATATATCAGTTAGGGGTAAGTGTTTATATTTTCTGCTAAAGAGAGGAAGCTATTGTTTGTTAGTTTACTCAGAGTCTGATTAAGGACAATCTCCCATCAAATAATGTTCTACTGGTGGTGAAGCTATATTCAGTAATCTCTTTTTATTATTGTGACAAAGTTTAAATGTGTATACCAGCTAGTGTCGTGAGAATGGAATGCTTACTATTGTGGTATCTTTAGTTTCCATGGCAGCTTGAGATAATATTGGGGCTTCAGGTTTGAGGGTTTAAGTTAACACGTGGTATAGATTTTCTGTTATTTAGCTGCAGGACAATAAAAGAACAGATTGCAGATGGTAATATGATCTGTGCAGCAAACTAAGTTGGTAAAAGAATAAATAAATAAATAAATGCGGCAACCAGAGCAATCACACCTAGGGTTTCTCATGGAATCATGACAAGAAAGTAGAATGTAATGATACCTTAGTTGCAAGCAGAAGCTGTTACGATAAAGTCTATTATGATTAGCTTAGCAGAATGCAATACTTATTTTCATGCTTCTGCTTATGGAGTATTCTGATACTGACTGGCTACTGGTACACCTATCCTATAAGAAACCTGAACTGGTAAAAACTAATCATCTTGGATTGCATTGACAAGTTTGCATCGTACATAATTAATAAAGTAAAACTATGCATGTGGATTGCTGCTGTAGCCATTCCAATGAAACTGAAATTGCAGGTTTAGCATTAAGAATCAAAATTAAACTAAAACTTGGTTGAACTTAACTGGCAAGAATCATAGGTTTTGTTTTCTGTTCAAGAGATACATCAAAATTAAAATATAAGGCTCTCAGTTGATAATTGTTTATGGAGCTACTGTGAGCATTGCTGTACTATTTGTGGATGTATCTCTCCTACTTTTAAGACTGCTGTAGTTCCTTTCTGGCATCAAACTACTTTCATAACCTTGTTTTTGGAGATGACTGAGACGAGATAATCCAGAAAACGAATGATGTCTCTTGTATTGTGCTTGTTTTGTGTGCACATGACTGTTCATCTGCATTTGGATAGAGACAGATGCTATGGAAAGACGTAGATTTAAAATGTTTCTATACGATTCTTTCTCCCACTCAGATGTTCATGCAGCAGTGTATCTTTGCTTGAGTTTTTGCATAGAGGCAGAGACTGCAGAGTCGTGTAGAGTTAAAATGTTTCTTACACTCATTTTCCCTTGTGAATATTATGAATATACAATATGCAGCAATTGATGTTCTGTGAAGTTCAAGTTAAAGGTGTTGGATTTTACAGGTTTTGCATGCTATTTTTTTAATTATTAGTTTGTGTCAGGTAAGTAGTTTTTGCGGGTTTGAATTTCTTGCTTATGTTGTCTTATATTGATCTTAAACTTCATTTTCTTTGCAAATGTGTAGGAAGACTTCCCGCGCACCCCTTCACCTGTATATAGTCAGTCTCGTTCCTCGGGCATTACAGCAACAGAAGAAACAATAGATCATGATGTTCATGCAATCTCGTCTAATTTTCCTTCTATTAATGCTTCAGAAGTACCAGATTCAAACTTTGGTTCTACTGATGTTTGCATGGATACAAGTGCCCTGGATGCTCATACTATTGCTTTAATATCCCAAAATGATTCTTTAGAGACCTCAATTCCAGGTCAGCCATGTTCTGAACAGACAGGGAGATTACCAGGCCCTCAAAAAGAAGATACAAGTTTGAAAGATGCTAGTCTGGATGCTGATGCGTCCGACAATGTTCAGCAGTCAGTTGTGTCTACTGTAGAGTCGAGAATGAGAAAGAAACAAGAAGCACAACAGTCTCATGGAAGGAATATTCCTCAACACTATTCATCCATTCAACCGGGTTCCCCACATCAGGCCCAAGGAGTTCCAGCTCAGGGCTTTTCTCAAGGATTGAGTCATCTGTATAGCCATCCTAAGTTCTCTTCTCCAGAGTCACAACCACTTTTGCATTCTTCTGGACTCACACCTCCAATGTATGCAACAGCAGCAGCGTATGTGACTTCTGGAAATCCATTTTACCCTAATTTTCAGCCATCTGGTGTGTATGGTCCACAATATGATGTAGGTGGATATGCTGTGAGTCCTGCACTTTTTCCCCCATTTATGCCCGGATACCCTTCTCACAGTGCTATTCCTTTGACATTTGATTCTACTGTGTCTGGTTCAAGCTTCAATAATCGTACTTCTGGTGCTTCAACTGGGGAAACCACTCCACATTCAAGTGGTTTGCAGCATCTGGGCCACTTTTATGGGCAGCATGGATTAATGCTGCCACCTTCCTTAGTTGATCCGCTTCATATGCAATACCTCCAACATCCTTTTAACAATGTATTTGGTGCTTCAGTTCAGCGTGGTCATTTGGCATCAACTGGTGTTACTGGGGGCCAAGTTGATTCTTTTGTGCAGAAAGAGTCGACTGTGGCTGCTTATATTGGCGATCCAAAACTTCAACCTCCAATTAATGGGAGCCTAAGCATTCCAAATCCTGGGAAAGTTGGAGCTATTGGTGGTAGTTATGGAGGTCATCCAAGCATGGGTGTCATTGCCCAATACCCATCATCACCTCTTGCTAGTCCACTGATGCCATCATCACCAGTAGGTGGAATGAGTCCTCTAAGCCGCAGAAATGAAATCAGGTTTCCTCCAAAAGCTGTACCATATTCTGGATGGCATGGACAGAGAGGATTCAACAGCTTTGAGGACTCCAAAAGGCATTCTTTTCTCGAAGAACTGAAATCCAGCAATGCCCGAAAATTTGAAATCTCTGATATAGCTGGGCGTATAGTTGAATTCAGGCAGTGTTCTTACTGAGTTTGTTTTCACTCTTCTCTCTCTCTCTCTCTCTCTCTCTCTCTATATATATATATATATATATATATATATATGTGATTATGATCTCCAATGGGAGGAATAATTTAATACCTGTTTGACTTCAGTGTTGATCAACATGGGAGTCGTTTTATCCAGCAAAAGCTGGAGCATTGCAGTGTTGAGGACAAGGAGTCTGTTTTCAAGGAAGTCCTTCCACATGCTTCAAGATTAATGACCGATGTTTTTGGTAATTATGTTATTCAAAAGGTATGGTTTCAATATGTGCTTTTATGAATCCTTTCAGTAAATTAATTTGTTGGCAATTGTAAATGATTTGGATGACATTTTTGGATTGCTGAATTTTGTTGCTGTATTGCAGTTTTTTGAACATGGAAGTTCTGAGCAGCGAAAGGAACTTGCAGATCAACTTGTTGGAAATATGTTGAACTTTAGTCTGCAAATGTATGGTTGTCGTGTGATACAGAAGGTTGGAACTTTTTTTGACGATCATGTAGCATGCCATGCTGATAAGTATGATGTTTGCAGTTGCAGAGCCTGAATCTTTTAAGTGTGATCTTTTAATAGTTCCCACCACACAGAAGAGACTTACACCTCATATCATCTTTGAAATTTGACCCAAAAATTTAAATTCTTTAAAACAAATATTGTCATCAAGATAATAGTATCTCATTACATTCCTCAACGAAAACTTTTTTCTACAAGAAATTGTGAAAGCATGCAAAGGATAGGCTTTTAAACTGTCTTAACTCCAAGAATTACAATCTTTGAGAGAGCTCGAAAGCACAACTCCTTCTGTTGAATCAGCAGTTTGAGTTTTCTTTAATTATGTTCTTTGAAAGCTTAGCTTGACCATGTTATGTCTGTTGAATAGGCTGATATCAACTTGATGTTTTATTTGCAGTTTAATTATTTGTGAATATGACTGGAACCTAAACAGTGAAAATTTTGGGCTAGTTTTGAATTACCTTGAAATTTAGGAAGTGGTTCAAATTCAAGTTGAAGAAATTTGACTAGATTGAATAGTCATTTTGATTGAGTATTTTGGTGATATGAGTGGTATTTGTTGTTATTATATAATGTCTGATTTTAGTGCACTGTTTCTTTTGAGGTTAATTTTTTAATGTAATTTTGAACGACAGTGAAGGATGGTTCTGCCATCTTTTGAGCCATATGTTCTTTTATAAGCTGTAGAAATATCAATGTAAGTGAAGAAGGATAAAGCCTTACAACAGCAGAACTCTCCAACAGGGGCATAATTTCTTAACTGTCTTAGATAGACAATGATATGAAACTATTGAGATCTTGAGCTTCTTGTTCAGAGAATCTGTATGCATCCACTCATTGAATTATATGATCACATAATTTGGTTGTATAGGTCAGTTTTGTCTTCTGATGGTTAGTAGTCCTATATTTGCTTTAATAAGTTGAATTAGTAGCTGGCAGTTCTCGTTGATATGCACACAAATACATACAGGGATCTGTGTGCATGTACCTAGGTATGTCTATTTATGTTATATTCTGGTAATTATTACTTTTTGTTCGATGCATTCTTGCTAATCTTTACCCTTGGGTTGTATAATGGTTGAGCATCTCTTGAAGTCTATAAAAATGGTAAATAGAATCTGCCATCTTCTTTAGTTTCTCTTTTCTGAAACTTTCATAAATTTATTTAAATTGGTTTCAGTTATAGATGAAATGACATGCTTGCTCATCAATTTAGTGCAGTTTTTTTACTCTGATCCTTTTTTGAATGGTTTTTTCTAGGCACTAGAAGTGATCGAGCTTGATCAAAAAACACAACTTGTGCAAGAGCTTGATGGCCACATTATGAAATGTGTGCGTGATCAAAATGGGAATCATGTGATACAAAAGTGTATAGAGTGTGTCCCCACCTATAGAATTGGATTTATTATTTCTGCTTTTCGTGGCCAAGTTGCCACACTTTCTACTCATCCCTACGGTTGCCGTGTCATCCAAGTAATATTACATTTTGTTGGTTTCTTGTGTTTTTGGCTGATCATAAGAAAACATGTTGTTTTATCTGCCCTGTTCTTATAATCTGCTATTCTTTTGGATCATGATAGAGAGTTTTGGAGCATTGTTCAGATGAAATGCAAAGTCAATGCATAGTGGATGAAATTTTGGATGCTGCTTTTGATCTTGCTCAAGATCAGTATGGCAACTATGTTACACAGGTTCATTTTTAACTTCTGATTGTTAGTTCCTACTTCTATTGATGGCTACTTGGATTAATTTTAAAAATTGTAGTTGCTTCTCAAAATTAAGCATTGTCTTCAGAGGGCCCATAACAACTTTTTTGAACAAGTTTTGCCAATTTGCTGACGTGCTGTGTAGTGAACATGTGTGGCATACCTGCTAATGGTTCATCATTTCCTTTGCATCTTAGCTCCTTCTGTAATTTGCCATTGTTTTTTTCTTCACTATTTTTCTATTAATGCAGAAGGATGTGGGGGTGTGGTTAGGGATGCAATTGTTGTCACTGTAGTAAAAATTGCTTGGCTTAGAATAGTTAGTCTGCTAGGCGCTTACCCTAATAAGGTAAACCTAGTTTTTGATGGTCACTTTATTGGTTATTGTAATACTGTTGAAGTTAGTGGTGGCACAAATCTATTCTTATTGATGATAGGTAAAGTAGATGCAAGAACCTCAAATCAAGGCCTGTTTGGCTGGCTATTGTCTCTGTGGCTGTTTGGTTGACTTTTCATGGTTAAATCTGTGGGAATGGTCTTGGAACTTGGGCATGATGGCAGTAGTCTGGGAAACAGTAACAATACCTTTTAGTTCATGGAGCACCTCCTTGAACTAGGACAATTTTAAAGCAATGACATGGGAACTCTGCTTGATGTTATATGAGCTTTTCTTTCCATGCATTTAAGTTGAGTGGTTTCAGTCAGTCTAAGAGTTTGGTTCCTAAGATTTTTCTTCTGTTCTTTTCCATTTCACTCATCTTTATTTCTGATATCACTTATCAAAATTATCATTCTGTTGGATTTTTCTACTTGCAGCATGTTCTGGAGCGGGGAAAGCCACATGAAAGAAGCCACATTATCAGCAAGTTAACTGGAAAAATTGTACAAATGAGTCAACATAAATATGCGTCAAACGTTGTTGAGAAGTGCTTGGAGTACGGTGATAGTACTGAACGAGAGCTTTTGGTTGAGGAGATAATTGGACAATCTGATGAAAATGACACTTTATTGGTGAGTCAAATAAAAAGCATTATTTGCAACTCATTAGTACTCTTATTTGTCAAGAAATTTGTTCTGTTGAGCTTTCTTTTTAAGCTTTTGGCCACTTAGCCAGTTGATTCCAGATTTTTTTAAGCCAAGTTTTATCATGCTCCTACTAAAATGCATATATAGTTATGGACGCATGCACACACAAATGGCCCCCTTTGGTCGCATCAGTTTTGACAACTGGCCTGACAGATTTTTGGATGCATAATATATTCTTTCATGCAATTACATTTCACGTTAGTGGGCTATTCATATGAAATCTTCTCATTGACCCCACATCAACACAACTCAACTTTACCCACTTTTGCAATTCCTTTAGTGTTATTTTTCCTTGTTACTTCATTCACTACGACTCCTTTTCTCATCTTTTCTTTGTTCAGCTTCAACCTTATTGCCTCCACCTTTATATTATTTTGATGATCTCCCAAATTCTTGTGTAACATTTTATAAATAGTCTGGGTTTGGATTGAGCAAAATAATATAGGGATGAAAATTGTATCAGGCCAACCAGTTTCTTTTAGGTGCATTTGCTTTGTGTGTTTGTGTGTGTGTAAGTTTTGTTCACTGCATAAATTATTGGTACTGGTCCGATATTTGGGCTTTCTACAAATAGGTAAACTCCAATTTGTATCTCGACTCTCTTGCCGTATGTATTTGTCTTCTCACTTTGTTGCTATGTAACTAGTGGTTGGATTGAAGCTAAATGAAAAGCATTAGTGCTCAGTTTGGGGCCAGAGTATCTCCACAGTCCTTTGGGATCCCACAAATTTTAATGTCCTTTTGGATTTGAATTCCTTCTGGTCATGGTGGGGGGGTTGCCAAACCCTTGGACAATAAATAATTGCTGTTTCCCCTTCGGTCTTTCCAAAATTTGTGCAGTAATATTTGGAGTTAATATAGTGCATCACTCAGATTCCAAATCATCATGGAGAGAACCAGACTGTTTATGTTAGTCATGTAAGATATCGAGTACTTTTTGTCCTTGTATTCTGCTGTCGTAATTCTCTTCAGTGTTGTTAAGGCATGTGCCTAGACACTAAGGTGTAGTGTCAGACAATAAAAGCATCTCAGACCCTTTCAGGCAAGGCGCGTTTGATCTGATGCATGCCTGGTGCGCCTAGGCATGCTTTTTGGTAAGGTGGTAGGGGCAAAAGGAGCCTGCCTGATTGGAGTTCTCTTTCATTTCTTTTATTTTTAATATTTTTTAGCCTTACCTTCAATAGTCAAAAGGGGACAATATTAAACTCCGTAATTCTCAATGTTTGAGTATTCAGCAACTTGCACCTGAATATTGGCTTATTGGTTAGTGCATAATTCCCCTGCCTAAAGAGCAGGGCTCGAATCTCCTTCAAATTATTAAAAGAAAAGGTATTCAGCAACTTTACACACACACACACACACACACACACATACACATATACGTATTGGGTCTTACTTCATTCAGGCAAGCGTTCTTTTTTCACCTTGGGTCTCATGCAATGTAAGGGTACTGGTACCTAGAGTGTGGCATGTGCTCTTGACTACACTGGTTCTCTTTGTCCTAAGTGACAATGTGCTACCCTTGGAATTTGACATCTTGTTTTACTTGTTTTTCCTTCAGTTTGTCCCTAATATGAAATCTTATGAACTCACTGTCGAGATTATGAAGTCTTGACAAACATGAAGATTTGGGGATTGTTGGTAGCTTCCCCGATGTTTTGCATGATGAATGCATTATTTGTAAATGAAACCCTTCTTTGCTGATCGTATTGTGTTCTGACCTGTATATATTAGACTATGATGAAGGATCAATTTGCAAACTATGTGGTCCAGAAGATTCTTGATATCAGCAATGATAGACAGCGGGAAGTATTGCTGGGTCGCGTGAGAGTACATCTTAATGCTTTGAAGAAATACACTTATGGGAAACACATAGCTGCTCGGTTTGAACAACTGTTTGGTGAAGGTGCGTGAATTTTCTATCATATCCATACAGAAAGTTTCAGATTGTCAAGGATAAGTTTCTCTGATCTATATCATATCTAATCATACTATTTGAAAAAGAAGTAAAGTAGTGCTAATTAATATAAAATAACTAAAATAATCTAAAATAGCATAAATTTGTAAAAGAAAAAGATGACAACTCATAAAGTATAAAATAAAATCCTAGTTTACTTAATCCCCTAACTAGCATATTTCCATTGGTTTTTGCGAACTTCTGCACAATAGTACTTCAAAAAGAAAAAAAAAATCTTTTGCTTACAGTATGCAATAATTAAGATTATTGAAGAAAACCCTTTTTATGTAATGTAAGTTTGTTTAAAATTGGATTTAGAGAAATTGTTTAGCATGACTAATCTTCATACAATAATAAGATTCTCTGTCGGAGGTTTTGCCACAAGGATATTGTTGCCTATTACATAATAAATAAGAGGTTTTTCAGTCTTTGGATGTATGTTATCGTTTTCAGAGATTGGCTGTATTGTTTGTGATTCTAATGGAAATATCAGAGTAAGAGGATTAAAAGAACAATGCTAGTTTCAGTATGTAATTAAGTATAATGTTTGTCTTGCACTGTTCCCATTTTCCTGATCTTACAACCATAGTAAAGGAATGCTTGTTACTGATTGCTGCATGCAGAAAGCGATGAGTCGGGACATTAGCAATCATTGGAGAAGCGTCTTGTGGCTTGCAAGCGGAAAAGGCAAGGCTAGGCTTGTGTTTTTCTTAGGGAAAACAACCCGGTTCTGTTGCCGGCTTGATAGTTGAAAGTTTGTGAATAAATGTGTCACTGCATCTTTAAACTGTATTTATGTATATCTGTGTATAGGGGTAAGAACTCAAGCCAGTCATTGCTTGGAAATTGATTGAAGTGGCTCTCGGTCTCGCTTTGAAACCGGGGAATGTAGTGTACATGCATGCAGGGATTGCTACAAAGGCTATGCTTTGATTTTATGTTTTTCAAGCATTATTATGTCTAATTAAGTTTATCATCCATACAAGGGCTGGCTTAGTTTTAAATACATGTTAAAAGAGGGTTTAGATGAGAATTAAAAAATTTTAATTAAATCTATATTGTTGTTTTAATATTCTGAGAAGTCTCCAAATCTTATATGATGTGCATATGCAAATGTGTTAAGCGTAATATGAGAAATGAAATAGCGGCCGATCCTATATGTTATTAAATTTTCTGTATATCCTCATCTCCTAATGTAATTTTGTTATAAGCTTGGTTTTAATAAGGATATCTCAAAGACAATTTGTGGTAAGATTTTTACGAGTTGGACATTGAAATCTTATAAAATTTGACTTTAAATCTCTTAAAATTTAATTTCTCTAGCTTGTGAAATGAGATTTAAATTATTAAAATAATTTATTAATCAAAATATTATTTATTATTTTATAATATTGGACATCAATATCAGATGCTTACATGTTATAATGAATAATAATATAACAAATTGATGTGATATTTTTAGTTTTCATATAACGAAATACCATATTATATTTTTGTAATATTTAAAAGCCAAAAAAGAAAGCATAGTCAATGCCACATGGGGAGAGGGAGAAGAAATTGAAAATTAAGAGCTCCAAAATCCACACGAAACACTTAGAAAAGAAAAATAAATACAAAAAATGGAGTTTAGGAATTAGACACGCCCAGAGGTTGAAGGGATGGAAGGGAGGAGCGATGTAGGGAAAGCTTTGGGATTGCTGGTATGTGGTACGTTGGTGTACTACCACTGTGCCTACAGGAATTCAAGCCTTCTATCTCTCTTCTCCGATGTCTTGATCGTTCTCCTCTGCTCCCTCGCCATTCTCGGCCTCCTCTTTCGCCAAATGAACATCTCGTACGTTTTTATTCTCTTTAATTGTTTTCAGATTTCATGGGTTTCTTTCACAATTTCAGATTATTTATTTTTGGGGTTTAAGTCTTTTGTTAAGATTTGAAACTTCTTTTTGCTACTTTACGGAATCGTGTTGAACTGGGTTTCTGCCGCAAAGCCCAAGAAACCTGTTCTAATTTATTGATGGAAAGGGGATGGGTGAGGTTTCATTCGAACCCGAGATCTCAGCCCTGCTACCATCTTATAAAGAATAGCTAAAACAAATAGGAAATGGCCTGAGTTTTATGTTTTAAGTTATAGTAATAAGCTGCTTGATAGTTTTACAATTCCTCTTGTTAATGGGGATTGGTGAAGTATGGACATTCAATGGCTTTATTCTGCTTTTGGTCTTGAAGAAACGGGTTAATTTAGACCACTGTCTTCCCCTTTTCCTACCAAATTGATAACTCTCATTTATCATGTTCTCAATTCTCTCTTAACACTCTTATGGTGGTAATTAACCTCAGTAATTTCTAAATTTAGTGTTTTTTTCGTTGCTTGAATTATGGTGAAAAGAGGAATTGTGCATGGTTTTGTCGATGTATTACTGTATTATTATTTCTCATCTTGATAATGCGGTACAACGATATGCTTATTGAAGGGTTTAGCTATTGAGATAGTTTATTGTTATTATTATTAAGTATATTTGTTTTATCACTTTGATTGTAATTTTTACTAGCATCTAGGAATTATTAGGGCATTACGGTTATATTGACATTTCGCAATATATGCTCTATGAGTGTCTATTTGGTTTCAGTTTGTAATAGGCATGAATTATTGACTGGTGAGATTTGAGTAGTAAGTGTTGTCATTTCCCTCTACCTTGGTTTTCTCCATTTTCTTTCTATTTTTCTCACTTATTTCCTTTATTTTCTATCCCTTTTTCCCATGGTTTTTCCTCTTCTCTCTCTCTCTCTCTCTCTTCCCTTGTTCTGCATCACTTGAACTGCTCTTGAAATTTTGTGCAGTATAAATCAAATGGTCTCTTTTTGATACCTTATGTACATATGTGCATGTTGATTTACCTGGGATCAGTCATACAATTTTGCATTTTCATTTTTAACATTGAATTTGATTCTTAAACTATTACATGGCATCATGAAAATGCTGTTTTGTAGGGTACCAGTAGATCCACTTGAGTGGCAGATCTCGCAGGATGCTGCTAATAGCATTGTTGCATGGTTAGCTAATACTGTAGGGGCAGCAGAGTCAGTTCTAAGGGTTGCAGCAACTGGGCATGACAAGAGGCTATTTTTTAGGGTGAATTTTTACAACTTAAATTGCTATTCACTATAAGACCTGCTATCTGAAATCTTTCACTTTTCAGATGTTAATTTTGCTGCTTTAGTTTATATTTATTGAATATCCATCTTGAAGGGCCTGATACTGCTAAGCTTTTAAAGATAAACACCCATTCTCCTTGTAAACTGGCCACCCTCTCTTTTTCTTTTTAGCTGAACTGCTCATTCCTTTGATGTTATTTGGAAATTATAATAAAAATTGTATTGCAATTATCTTAAGAAAAAACAATCTTCTTGCATTACTATTAATCTTGTGCGTATCCTCCTTCAGGTTGTTGTTTGTCTTTACATATTGTCAGCTGTCGGACGATTGGTCTCAGGTGCTACGGTTGCTTATGCCGGTATGTTTGCCATTAG
Source organism: Theobroma cacao (assembly GCF_000208745.1). NCBI lineage: Eukaryota > Viridiplantae > Streptophyta > Magnoliopsida > Malvales > Malvaceae > Theobroma > Theobroma cacao. The sequence goes on along the minus strand of NC_030855.1, from coordinate 6,731,846 downwards.
GTTTCATTTTCTGTTGCTGAAATCAATTGAAACTTTAATTCTTGTAGCTAAAACATGAAAGATGTTTGAACTGGTTAACATTGAATGAAGCGCACCCCATTTGTCTTGAGATCCAGTTAAAAATCTTTTGTTCATTAAAGCACTATGAGGTTAAAGGAGAATTGGTTTTATACAATGGGGAATTTCATTTTTCTACTTTGAGCAATCACCTTGCTAGCAATATTTTTGAAATGCCATGGAAAATCACCTACAACATGACAGGATATTTGAACATGCCCAAAATATGTATGGGATTTGCTGGCTGAGAACAAAGCAGACATTTTTAATTTGTAAATTGTTCACAAGATACTCAACGGGCAATTTTAGCTTGTTTGATTAAATACTTAAAAGAATCCGCTTGTCTTTGATCAGATGTATGAAAATTGTCCAATTCTTTCTGTTCTGTGAAACAGGATTATGCTTGTTCTGTCTTTGCATGTTTGCTGAGAACTCCCAGTCAATCAGAACATGTGTTCCTCAGTTACAAAGGCAAAGAAACGGCACCACTGTCGAAGAGGACAATATGTAATTGAAACTGCAGTTTGAACATACAGTCAGGACTGCAAGTTGAAGGTTCTGAACCTTGTTTTAGATTAGACCAAGCCTTGTTGTACCATTTCGATACTCAGCTGAGATTGTAGAGTTGCAGTTGAGATTCATAGTGCTGTACTTTTCCTGTGGTTGATCAATAAAATTTAGTTCATTTATAATATGTAATTACCCAAAACATAATACAAAATTTTGTTTTTCCTGTTTCGTGAGATTTATAGCTGCAATGGCTTTTGTAAGAACAATGTGAATATTTCGAAGAGAAGATATAAACCTGTCCATTGTCAAATAGGTATGCACAGATTTTCATTCTGTTTCAGATACACAAAAACCCTCTTCAATACGCCGAGTACAAGAAACTGACAGGTTCATTGCCTTCTAACACTCAAATAAGTGTTTTCCCTTGTTTTTTCATTCCTCTTAAATGGAAGAGGGAAGAGAGCGAAATACATTTATCTTAATGCTGACTGAAAAACATTTTTAAATATTACCCAAAGGGGATTTTTATAATTTACTTTCAATTGAAAAAACTTTTTACTGCACCTAAACAGTTAGCAATGCATGTATGATGTATTCCTTCCTTTCCCCCAATTTTATTTTTTAAAAAGTAAAAGAAAGGCCAGATTATGCAGAAAGGATTTCCCACATTGCTCAAGACTTTGCCAAAAACAAGAGACCAAATTGGTCAAAAAATTTTATACTAGTTGTCATGTGATATAAGATACCTGTTGGTACATGTGAATATTCAATGCAGCCCCAAAATTGAAGCTCACCTAGTGATTCTTTAGAACTAAATAACAGAAATTCCGTAAAAGTTGCCAGGTCATCGAGATAAAAACTGGCAGCCCATACTCATAAATACCATCAGCCCCTTTGCATTTCATTCCAGATCATTCCATAAACAACCCTGACTCCACTACCCTCCACTTGCACTTTCAAGAGAGGAGCCCAACATCATTCTCAACTAGTTAGCTATGGCAAGTTTTGCTGAAGCCATCATAACATGCGCTTCTCAACAAGCAATATGTCTTTCCAAGCTTCGTAAAACATCCAGGTGATTCCAGAGGAAGGCATTACTTTCAAACAGCTAGCACCCCAACCCCTATAAAGACCCATCAAGCCCTCATCCCGAATGACTTCAGCAAGAGCTGCTGCCATGTTTGGTGGACACTTACCCTGCAAAGCTCCCACCATCAGCCGTTTTCTCGCAACTTCCAAGGGAAAGCTGATGGTGCTAGCAGTAAAACCTGGCCACATCAATAGATCCCAAAATTAAGCTGTTACGTGTTGATGCACTATTAATCAAGTCAAATTATGAAACTTAATTCTCTGGTTCCTATACCATATCTATACTGAGTCACAGTTGTAACATTAGACCCAATAATCCAATTCTCTTGCAACATGAATTGAACACTAAGAATAGGAGGGGATGATATATTCATTAAACATCAATCATTTTTCTATGTTTGCCATGGGGAGCATTGTACTTTTATCAAATTTCAGACAGTGCTCCAGATGCCAGGATTCATAGCCTTTCCAAAACAACTCAAGATAACAAAAAGGCAGCACTGGAAAAGTTGTGTTTCATTATTTTTTGAAGAAAAAAAAAAGCAAGCTTTATTAATGATATCCAGAAAATCCCAAAGAAAATTTCCCAAACCCAGAGAGTAAAGGCCAAGATTCTCACCTGCGAGAGCTCCAACTAGCAGCATCTCTGGGCGATTTAGGGATTTTTTTTTCTTTGATTTGCAGTAGGATATCTTTAATTTTTCATACAAGAAATAGTAACATGTACTGTAGGGAAGCATGCCAATTAGTGTTGGAGAGATACCAGCATAAAAGGCACCAACCCCGCCATCCTTGTAAATCTTGCTAATTGCAATGCTCAAGCTAGGGTAAATGTCAGGACTGACAGTCAGCCTATCCTGTAAGAATTACAAAGAGAACAATCAGCTCCATAGGCAAAACCATATAATGAGAAAACATTATGATTTTTTCGATGTGATCAGATTCTGAATCAATTATCTTCCCAAGTGTCAAGACAAATAAAGATAGGCTAATTAACAATTTACCCACAACTGCTCAGACTGGTGAGATACTAAGAGGAGACTGAAGCAGTAATAAGCATGATGAGTTGGAAGACATCATTATACAGTCTATACTGCTAGATGGACTTGATCGTCTGTAGCTAGAATTCAAAGGAAAAAACCTAGAAAAAATGATACAGCTAGATGTAGAATATTCTGTTTTTTTTTTCCAAAAAACGAAAAAAAGAAAGATAATGGCCAATGCCTGATACCTTGAGAACTTCAAGAGGATGGCATGCAAGTGTACTAACAATTCCAGCAGCTGCACCAGCCACAGCAGCTGGAGAAATCCAGGAAAGAGAAAAGTTGACATTAACATGACCAATTTGCAGTTTCGGGCTTTCATTCTGTTTCCATTTCTCTTTTGCTGTTGTCATTGCTCGCTTGACACACTCAAATGTTCCAAGCTCAATTGCTTGGGTGGGAATTATTCTAAGCATATTAATTCCATTTCCAGCCCACAGTCCTTGCCAACCTTGCTGCTCAATGACCTCAATAAAACTACCAGAAATGTTTTTGGATCCTACACCAACCACCATTCTGGTCCTGCATGTAAGAAATTATGAGTCAATTATAAATGTTCCAATACTTCATAAGTAACAAGTCCTTCAATAAATTATCATTAAATTTCAAGAAGTGTTTTAAGAACATAACTTATCAGAAGTTTAAGCTACAAGCTGCATTGGTGAAAAAAGCAGGACAAAGATTTTAAGCCCAAAAGGATCATGGCTCACGGCTAAGGTAATAATCACAAGGTGACTCTGTTCTAAGATTTCAAATGACTTGATATCCAAAACTTTGCAAGCCAAGAATATATTACGCCATAGAATCAAAACAAATGGCACATACATCCAATCCTATGAACTGAATACACAAAACCAGTTAGGTTAAACTCACAGGAATTCAATACAAGGAAAGAATATAGCATTTCCAAAGCATCAGCACACTAAAACTTCGCTCCGTTATTATTATTATTAGTTTTGTTTTCTTTTTTTAGGAAAAAGAACTAACATCGAGGGCGACAATAAGTGAATAGTACCAAATTGGTCTAATATCAATCAGTTTGTGCAGTTTCTTTCAAAACTTGAAGGATCTGTATAACTGTAATGTCACATAGAAAGATTCAAATGCACGTTCAAGTTCTCAAACTTATACCAAAATGTTTTAAGAGTTGACAAAAGTTTGTCACCCCAATTTATGCACTGTAAATTTCTAACCCTCCATGGCTTAAAGAAGAATTATGGAAAATAAAAGAAAAGTAATCGAGAACCATGTTTAAATTTTTATGATCAAAATGGAAATAAATTCAATGTTCTGATATTTAAAATCTTGAACTATTCTGTGAGCTATATAGTACACCTCCCCTGTTCAAGCTTCCCGGTATGTTTTCATATTTTTGTTTGCAAATTTAATGATGGTCGAAAAAAAATAGACTTACTAGACACCTGGCTAAAGAAACATAACAATTATATATAATGGCAAAGGCAAGAACTCTGTAAGATAATAAATGAAACCATATAACAAAACATGCTTTGCCAACCTGATGGTCTCTAGAGGAGCGAGAACAGCTTTAGTCATAGCCCCTGCTAAAGCTCCACTAAGAAACTCACCAACTTCCCTAGTCCTCAAGAAATCCTGAATCACAATTAAAGCATGCTGGTGTGATATTCCAAACAATCTTTTGGACATTATACAGCATTCAATGAAAAGGATTTGTAAAATTCACGAAAGCATTTTTTGTTTCCTTTTTTGGTTTCAGGCAAACAAAAGATAGAATTTATTTAAAAAGGTAACCATCTTAAATTGAGATGGCTTTAGATCCATATAATCTATTCCGCCGTTGACTGCAAATGAAAATTTAGGAAAACATGCAATGAACTACATCAAAACATAGATTTATCATAACTCAAGCTGAACTTTGTTGTTTATAATACCGGCAACAATCATTTGTCCATTATAGAGCACTGGATCATAAAGATTCATAAAATACATGAGATCCAGTAAAAGAGTTTTTCAATAACGAATTTGGTTTTTGGTTTTAACACAAACAAATAAAAAAAAAGCAGAAATAACACAAGAATCTTGAATTGAGATATCTATCACGGCTGCCAACAGCAAACGAAATGCATTCAATGAAGTACAGTCAAAACAAACATTTTTCTTAAGAAGGGTGATTTTTGTTAATATCTTTTATCTTTTATTCAGCGTGATTCTTTTTTCTCTTATTTTCCTCATAACTATCAGCACCCAAGCACTTTATCAGAGCAAATTGAAAATCATTTGAAGCAGAAAAACATCGACTTTATCAAAGTCTAAGCATCTCGTGAATACCGCACTTTTGCCTTGAAAAAAGTGGGGCATTCCACAGGAAATTTATTCTCTCTTTCATACTTTACATTTTCCTCCATTTTTCTCAGCACCCAAACAGCAGCTCAGATCAAAAAACTAGAAAACAAAACGAAACAAAGTGGGGGGGAAACGAGAACTCACCCGAATGGGAACCCCGAAATCGGGGACTTGAAATCGGACCTCAAAAGGCCTTGGAGACGACAAAGAAGAAGGCTTGTCAAGTTCTTCAAGCTCCTTCGGAACAACCAAAGCCATGTTCCCGAACACCCTGTAATTATTCTTCTGCGATTCGAAATCCATTTTCAACATCATTCTTCTTAAATTGAAACTATAAATTTATTACCCACTTGTTCAGTTTTCTCAAAGAAGAAAAAATGACAAAGGAAACTTTAAAGCAGAATAAAGCAACTACTCTTTTGATCGAATATGCAACGATCTCTTCTTCGTGTGCTTTGTATAATAATAACAACAAGAGTAAGAACAAAGACAAAGAGAGCAAAGGGAAAGAGAAAGGGCAGATATTGACGTGCCTGAGACGGAGCGGTTGCTTTTGGGGTCATTAGATATTTTGGCTCTCTTATTTTCTATTTGGCTTGCAAAAAGGGAGGGAATTTGGTTTCTTTGATTTTGTTTTTAGGGTTTTTTTTTTTGGTCCCCTTTTTATACTGTTGTTTTTTTCACTCTCAAAGAGATCAGTAAGTAGTAGATAACTTTCTAACGACACTTTTTCCGAGTCTGCCTCGTCACTGTCTGAGTCCCGACCAAAATTATAAATTCATTCATTCTTTTTTTTAAAAAAAAAAAAAAGAATATTCAGTATTTTGGACTAACTTACACATAAATTCTACATTTATTTTCATAATTTTCTTAAACAATTAATTCCAAACTTGTTCCTAAGTGCTACTAATAATTTTCCTTTTGATCACGGTTTCATATAACAATTAATTATCTTAATCTCATTCTTTTGAATCATGAAAAATTCGAGATATAAGATTTAATCACGTATTTATATGTGTGTGTATATATACGTAAAATATTATATGTCTATCGAAATTTCAACCATTTCGTAAAGATACAAAACATTGCATGTTTCATGCTAATATACGATGCATAATGCACATGATAAATTAGTAAATCTAACTATACGTATGTGTGCATATACACATTTATAAACAAAAATTTTAATAAAATTTTCATCAATATTTATTGTTTTTAACATAATTGATAATTTTAAATATATTACTAAAAAAACAAATTTTGATAAAGTATTTCTTAAATCACTAAATTGAAAAACTTTTTCCCAATTTGCATCTTAGCAAGCATTCCTAAATGGCAAATTTATATTTGGATTATTTCTCTTCCAAAATTTGCATTTCCAAATAGAGAAAAATATATTGGGAATCATACTTAGTTACCAAAATAAAAAGCTATAAATCAATAATTTAACAAAATGCCATAACAAATACAAAGTTACCCTAATCAGTTTTGGTATATAGGAAAGACTTGGCAGTTTTTTCCCCTTTAAAAAAATTAAGTTTATGAAATGCCATTTACCAAAATTTTATTAAGAAATATCCAATGCATTGGAGCATTTTGGTGAAGAAAAGGAGAAAAAGGGTAAAGAATCCTAGGTTGAAAATGACAATTCAGATTTCGCAAAACGTTTCGTATGACACTGAAGGAACAGCTGCTAAAGCAACCACCAAAATCTCGAAGTGTACAACTTTGGGTCAGTCGCAGCTGGCCTTAATGCCATGTGGCTGCACTTTTCCTCTTTTTTATTTTTCTCTTTAGATAATTATTGTAAATGCAAAGTATGGGACCATTTTAATTTCTGAGGTAGAGTCAATGGATGGACGAGAATAGCTATGACCGTCATTTAAAAGTTAGCTGTCCACTTTCACAACTCGTCTTTGTCTTTATTGCTATGTCCAAACACTCCCCCTCTCCTTTTAGCACATTATTGCAAAATTGGAAAACGTGCCACTTTTTTTTTTTCTGACACCATTAGAACCGACTTAATTGACCAAATTCGATTAATTTGGTTAAAATGGTTAAGTAGGTTAAGGTATCTGATTAAGTCGATTTCAAATTTATTAAAAAGTTTTGAGGTTGATTAATCGAATTAATAAACATTAAAATAAGTGAAAAGATGTTACTCATGGGAATTTACCCAAATCATGTAATTTTTCAATCGAGTTAAGATGATTTAAATCAACAAATCTAATGATTGGGTTTGTAACGTATTCATGTTACTCCAATTTATGTATATATTTTATTTGTAAACCTCATAATTCAACATTTATGACTTGTAATGATTTTTTAACAATAATATAATTTTTTTTTGTAAAAATACATAAAATCAAACTAAATACGTTATACATCCATCTTTTCAAAAGAACAATATTATTTTGTCTAAGAGTTAGATACACTGACTCTTTACAAGTAGCATGAATATGTTACAAATATATATATGCATTAATTTTATAAGTTACAAAACTATTCCACTATACAATATTTTAATATTTGCATTATAAAATAATAAAATTATATAAAAAAACATCTTTGGAAGTCTATTGCTATTGAATAATAATACCTATAAAAAATTTGTAATTAGTATTTATTTTTTCTCTTAATTAATAAAAAATAAAAAAAGTTAATTTTTTTGTCAAATCATTTAAGATCGAATTAATTGATTAAGTCAACTAATCAATTAATTTAATTAATGAGTAAAGTCAGTCCATTTCGTTGAAATGTGTATGAAAATCGTTTAAATCAATTTATAGTAATCAATTAGTTAATTTGGTTAATCAGAAAAGTTGATCAATTTAGTTAAAATGTGTATGAAAATCAGTTAAATAAATTAACAATAATTAATTAGTTAATTCGTTTAGTGAGTAAAATCGGCTAATTGGGTTAAATTGTGTATGAAAATCAATTGAATCAGTTAATAATAGTTTTGACCGATTTAACCGATTTAATTAATTGCTCACCTTTAAAGAAACTAATTCAGTCTATAAATAATATATATACATTAGGGCAATCAATAAACATGTATCAATTAGGGATGTAAATTATTGGAATGTGCCTAAAATGGGAAATGAGGAAAAGTAAATGAAACTCATTGTTTTGAATCCAAATCCCCTGCCCCCAATCCCTACCTCTACTCACACAAATTACCACTTGTCTATTCTCTTATTACTAGTTAAAACATGTTTTGGTTTTAATTTTTAACATAATGCTTAAAAAAAACCCCTAATAACTATTATTGTTGTAGTGACCAAAGTTCATACTTAATATAAGTGAGATCAAAATCCATAATTTTGGTAAATATAGAGACCAAATACGTAATTTAATCTTGTCTTACACAATCGAGAGAAAACAAACAAAACTTTTGCTACTTGCTTTTTAGTTTTTAGAAAAATTGCTATAAAATAAAAGAAAAAAGTTAAAAAGAAAAAATGTACCACTTATAAGCCTCAAGTTTTGCACCTTAAACTTTAATAAGACAAAAGAAAAAATTTAAGGCATAATATATAAAAAAACTCTTAAACTATTCAAGAAAATTTAAATAAGTTTTTATACTTTTATTGCATTCAATTAAGCTTTTATACTTTCATTTTAAGCCAAATAAGCTCTTATTTTTTATTTTGAGTCAAATAAGCTCTTATAACTAATAATTGACATAGTCAAAATGCCATTTGTTATTTTTTACCACGAGGTGCTAACATGTCATGCTAACACATCATAATTGATAATGACGTGATATGTTAATGTAATGTGATAATATAATCATGTGAAATTTTCACCCTCCACATCAGCATTATATTAATTTCATGTGGATATAAAATGACAAGTAGTATTTTGACTAATGGCAATTAGTCAACTATTAATCATAGGTGCTTATTTGATCAAAAATAAAATATAGAGGATTGATTAAACGTAATAAAAGAATAAAGGCTTATTCAAATTTTCTTGAATAGTTTAGAGGTTTTTTTTAACATTATACCAAAATATAATTTTCCTTGAACAAGGTGAAAGTTATTGCTTGAATTAGAAGTAATAGTTGATTGAAATTGGCATGTGTTTATCGAAAGTTCTAGCAACGATCAACATTTCTTAGTGAAAATTAACCTTTAAGCTTATTTGGATAAGTATGAATTTGGATTGATTTATGTCTTTCTTATCTTTAAAACTACCTAAACTGTCAATGGATAGTGCTTTATGTCGATCGATTGATAACTGTTTAAAAGGGTAAAGATGAATTTTGCTAGAATTTCATTTTTGAAGAATTTGTCACTATTTTGAGTGTCGAGTGACATTGACTTATCTCTAGATTAGATAAATTTTTATTGGCATGATACCTAAAAAAGACCTTAAACTTTTCAAAAAACTTCAAATAAGTTCTTATTCTTTTGTAGTGTTCAATCAAGCCCATATATATTTATTTTGAGTCAAATAAGCCATTATACTTATCTTTTGAGCCAAATAAGCCTTTATGACTAATAATTGACTTAGTTAAAGTGCCACTAATCATTTTTATACCATGTGAAATTGATGTGATGTGTTGACATGTCATAATAGATAATGATATGGCATGTTTATGTGGCATGATGTCATAACCTAAATCTATGCCATGATTGGTGCAAGGGCCTAATAGGCAAGTCCTACAAGCTTAAGTAAGCCTCGTAAACATATACATCCTATTAAAAATCTTACATTGAATACACAGTGCCTTTGCAAGTATATTCTAGACATTTATATTTCGTACCTCAAATATATTAGTAAGAAAAAAACACTCAAATATGTGTAACATCATTTTTCTTACATATATGTGATCATCTTATATCCATAAATCCATATACCATACCATAGTTACATCAAAGTGTTCTCTAGCGACTCATAAGTACAAAACAAACAAAAAAATAGACAATGGAGCAACATTACGTGATGATATCATCTACTAAATGTCTTGGCAATTACCTAGCAAAGGATTAATAAAAACCTTTTTGAGACTCAGACTCCAAAGGTCTACAAATTTGAAAACCAAAAACATGTTTTTGAAAGAGGTAAGTATTTGCCTTAGTTTAGTTGCTATTTATTAGTTTTTATATTTTTTAGGACTCTAAAGTAATAAGACTCAATTTGGTCAAGAAAGGTGTTTAAGGAGCCTAGGCCTTATTCATATATGTCACAGTATTTTGAGCATAAATTCCACTCCGGATGTCCAATTGAGGTGAGTCTTGAACCATTGGAAAGCTAAGAGATAGATATACAACTTTCACGAGATTACTTAGCCCAGTTCTACCTAGAAGATGGAGAAAATTGTATTAGAAGTTGATGGAGTGTAGCAGTCAGCAAGAGAGGCTTGAAGCCAAGGGAGCATTGTAGCTTAAATGGGGTGTGCTGAGGCATCAAAGAGAAAAATTTAAATAAATTGCTGCGGGAAAGAAAAAGATGTTAGCTGATTTAAGTTTTATGGGCTCTACACTTATTTTAAACCTAAATTAAGAGTCAATAGGCTAAAATAGTTTAGTTTAGGGAAAATTAAGTTTAGTTTCGAGTATAAAGAAATAGCTTGATGAGAAGTTAGCTGTAAGAAGAAAACCCTAAGAGAGATTCAAGAAGTTAAAGGTTGAGGTTGAAGATTGAAGATTAAGGCTGTAAATTTTGTTTATTTTCTTATTCCTTATCTTCTATTATTCTTATTACTCTCGATGGCTAAACTTTATATGTTTTTATTTATTATTGCAATTATGAGAAGCTAAATTTCTTTCTTTAGGATTATAATTGAACTCACAAGTAATTTAATTTTTTAATCTTTTTCTTGCTTATTTTCAATGGTATTGGATTGTTTATTGCAATTTGTTATTAATACTTTTAATTGTCTGATCACCAATTGAATTGATTTAGAAACTTAAACATAACTTGGGAAAAAGGAGTTTAGTGTATATTAAAATTGGAATAGCATATGATCATATTTATTTGCTTGGTTGAATAAATTGATTTGTGTATAGGATAGGGATATACTTATATATTGTATGTAGCTAGTATTAGAGCCTGAACTTAATGAATCTGTTTTAATTTCAACTCACATAGAAATATAGTGTTTTGATTAAAGTATATATTTTTATAAAAGTTTCGGGAAAGCCTTATAAATTGTGAAACCCCACCCTAATGTGGAATTTGCTATGTTAGAAATCCTTAGATGAGCAAGTTAAATGGTGTTTTGAAAACATGAAATTTAGTTTGGTGAATGGAGATTTCATGATGTAATGTTTTGAGATGATTTTTGTGTTTGAAATGTTCAAAAGTAAGTTTTGATCTTAGAAAAATTCATGCTTTGATGCATTAAGAAGATTTACAAAGTTTGGTGTTAAAAGGAGTTCACTTGGACATGTGTCTAAGGTTTATTTTTGCTTTCAGACCCAATCTATTGATAGATGTTCTTCATATATCGATAGATATAATCCAATAAGGGTTTATCAAAGTTGCCTTGAAGAACATCTATGGATAAATGAGCAGATTTATCCATAGATGGCTAAATCTTTTGATAGATGGCAAGCAGAAAGCTTCCAGAAAGGGTTCTAAAGCTCATCTATCGATAGATAACCTCGATCTATCAATAGATGATGTCGTTTCACAAATATAAAATAGGTAAAATCGTATTTTCATTTCCTAAACTATAAATATGACTAAATACCCGAGGGTTTCTCAACCTTCAGCCATTTTTTGAAAGGTAAAACCCCTCTAAAACCCTTTCAACCCATTTTAATGAAAAATCATTACTTATGATGATTCTGATCTTAGTTTTGAATTTTAAACCTTTATATAACATTTTTATGCTATAAAACTTTTAAAGCTCACATTTTAATGCTGGAAATTTATGATTTTTACCTAGAAATTTCTGTTGAGGATTAAGGCCAATGTTTTTATGATTTCCTTCAACATCTAATCTCATTTAAGGTAAATTTAGAAGATTTATGCAATTCTAGTTTAGTCTAGAGAGAGAAAGTGATTATAGTCAAAAGCGAATAGATTTCTAAAGTTGCTAGATTAATTATTTCAAGTTTATTAGTTTAGAAATTGATTGTTATGAATATTGTGTAATAGGAATGCTTGAAGACACACAACATTACATGGAATTGGAGTTGTAATCGAGCTTCCTGTAAGGTAACTGGATACATCACTTTCAAAATTATTTTGATATGTCAAGTTGAAGCATGATTTGAGCATTATTAGTGAATATGATTTTTTACAAATATTTATGAATTGAAAATTTATTTGTAGATTAGGAAAATATTTTAAAATCCATTTTCAATTTACTATGTACGTAAATATGATATTATATATTAGTTTTCAATAAGGGGGGACAAGCACCTTATGTTTGAGTCCACTCTATTACTTCAGTCTTTGAACTAGTGTGGGTACGAGATGTGAATTATGATTAATGCATGAATGTATGAGGTGTAAGCTAGATATGTTAAGGCATGAAATATGTGATGGCTTGTATGATGATTTTCATCTAAGATATTATGTTTATGTATATGATGTGTTTTTTATATACTACATGAGATGTTTGAGGAAGCATGATGAACGCTTTGAGATTATGTATGTAATACATGTTTTACATACGATATGATGAAAAAGTAGGCATGAGGAAAAGCCATGAGATGTGTATAGATGAGAAATTCCATAGACACTATGAGATAAGTAAGCATGTATGTGATGGACATTCCACATATTAAATGCTCTGAGTACAAGAGTTTAACAAGTGTGATTAATTCCACTCACATGGGGTGTAGTGATGACTTCACTCCTATGATGTATCATAAATGCCCAAGGTTAAATAGGGTTATACATTGTCGACCCAAGGTTGATGGGGTTTGTACCATCACAATGTGTGAGTTTACTGTTAATGGAATGATTATGATTGTTATCTTTATGATGTTGCATGTTAAGTTCGTTTTGAATAATGTTTATGATCTATACTCGATGTCGGCATGAATATGTGATTAGAGGAATGAAATGAGTCGTAAAGATAGTCCCAAGAGGTAAAAGGACTTAAGAAATGGAAAAAATATACAATTTTGCCAAGAAAATAGAGGTTCAAAGGTATCCATTGATACATGTAGAACATCTATCGATAGATAGCATACAAAATGCAACAGGAAGCATTTTGCTTCAAATCTATCAATAGATGTTCATCATCTATCGATAGATGAGTTCCATAATTGTATGTATTGGCTTGTTTGAAAGCTTTTCAAAGGTAAAAAGGTTTTCCAATGGTTATTCACACTTGTTTACATCATAGATGCTATTTCAAACGTGTTTAAACACCATGTTTCACGAGATTAAGTTTAAATTGATCATAACTAACATGAGATTATAAGTGAATGTTTACAAAATACCCTTATCCCCTAGCTTGTCCCTTTCTCGTATCCACTCATGGAGTCTTATGACTCATACGTTATTTTTCCTGTTGATTTTGTTACAGATCAGTGATAGCATTTTGATAGCAGCTAGTGTCATGGATACTAGTGTCCGGTTTTCATTGTTTAGTAGGTGTCCAATAGCCATTTGATGCCTAGAGGGTTGTTCATGTTTCGATGATGAGTCAATCATATGTTTATATTTATAGATTTGATTATGTTTATGGATTACGAACATGTTATGTTAATGTAGCCTATGTTTGACATTTTACATGGATAATGTTATGTATGATATTGTGATGATGGCTCGAAAGCTTATATGAACACCCGAGGGTGTTGTTGATGATAATGATATTGTACACCATAAGTGTGGCACTTGTTGATATATATATATAAATCAAATGCTTGAGCTTGTACAATTAAGTTGAGAAGTTCCTTAGTTGTATAATGAGTATTATGAATGCATGCATGATAATTTTGTATGCAAATGGATGGTACAAGACGCTGTCGCATGTCATGATAAATGTTTAATGATGTTATGGTAAGAGGCTTGCTTGGGCCTAATGGGTTATACTCGTCTGAGTCCATGAGCTGATCATGATCCCTCTAGGAAATGGGATGTGACATAAATAATTGAGGACACTGAGCTAGCAACTCAATCCATTAGAATAAGTTAAGAGAGAAAGGTGATATTTCGATGAAGTGTGAGGGATATTTTAATCCTAAGCTTATTTAATTTTATTTTTACTTAATTAAATTCTAGCTTTGATATTTTGTTATTGATAATTAGTTTCTTTCTTTTGTTAATTAATTTTTAGTTTAATTAGTTATCAAATTGTTTTAATAAGATTAAATTGTTTTAATTTTAGTAATTAGTAAAATTTTAGGTCAATTCTTTATGAGATTGACACTCTGCTTACTATTATACTATCTATTCGATACGTATACTTGCGTGGGTAGAATTTTAACATCAATTTTTTGTATTGATACCTTATTCATAGTTTTTTTTTTTTGTTTTTAGAAAGGTACTTCATTCAAAAATTTTTAATTTTTGCATGACCAAATTGTAAGAATAGCCAACCTCATAAGTCTATTTCAAAAATAGCCTTGAATATAAAGTTAATCGTTTTTACTTAAATTTGTCATGACTTGACTAAATGCCCCTTGAAACTCTTTTAGACAAATTAGATGCTCATGATTGAGCAAATTGTGAGAAATAGCCACCCTTATAAGCCCATTTCAAAAATAGCCTTGAATATAAAGTTAACTATTTTTACTCAAAATTTACCATGACTTGACAAAATAGCCTTTAAAACCCTTTTAGACAATTAGATGCTCCCAATTTCTCTCTTGCAAAAAAAAAAAACACTACCCATCCAGCTCTTTTAGCTCTTTATCGCCATCCAGCTCTCTTTAATTTTACCACTATTGCCATATCTCTCTATCTATCTCTCACCATTTCGTCACATCATCGTCATTCATTCTCTTACCATTTTGCCATATCATTCATCGATCTACAGACCAAAAAACAAAGATGACATTAAGGTATGTTCTTGGGATTATTGGTTTAGGGTTTGTTAGTTTACATTCATAGAACCCCAAAGTTGATGTGTTGAAGTTTCAAGTGAAATCTGTGAATTAAAACACTAGCCAGAGTTTTTTACACGCCATACCTGCATGTAACAACTTTAATGCACACGGCATATAACAAATCTATTAAACATGGCAGGGCGTGTGTCACGACCCGGTACTCCCCTCGAGCCCGTGACAACCGCCGCGGTATCCCGATAGACACTCATTGCCCGGAATGTCAACCCGAAATCTCGCAAGGCTTTACTATCAGTTTCTCTGTTCCCTTGTGAGCAACCATTGTCAAATATCGTGTTCTAAAAGATTTTAAGCTGTTTCCAACTTTAAACAAATAAAATATTAATTTTTCGTCTCACAGGGGTATTTTGGTCATTTTTCTCAAAAATTTTGAAA